>NW_010209739.1:6899-7168 GCF_000695765.1 Mesitornis unicolor | reverse complement strand
CGCAGGTGCCGAATGCGTCGCCCAGGGGTGCACCCCTCTGCTCACCCTCATGGACCCCCTGCAGAGGAGCAGGGGTGCCAGCCCCCAGGGGGTTTGGGGGGCAGTGCAGGACATGAGGGTCCCACTCTCAATAGCCCATGTATGGGCAGAGCTGGGAGCCCTGGAGAGGAGGAGGTGGGGGCTACGGGTGCAGGGATGGGCCCTGTGCTGGGTTTATTGGGGCGGGCAGAGCCCTGGCTCCAGTGGATGGGGAGGGAAAAAGGTCCTGG
>NW_010209739.1:725-6826 GCF_000695765.1 Mesitornis unicolor | reverse complement strand
GGCTCCATCCGGCTTTGGACATGGAGCAGTGCCCAGGACTTCCCACGCACCTGAGGATGGGACCTCTCTCCATTTCCCGGGCATCACCTTCCCCTGGGGCGAGCGGGCAGAGCCGGGCAGTGGCCATGTGCCCACAGGGCTCTGTGCACCCACATCAGCTTTGGGGATAACCCAGGGGTGGAAAGCGCCATTCCCTTTAACCCCTTTGTCACACTCCTGGCTCAGTGGGACTTGTGTGGCCATGACACCCCCTCCCCATCCCTGCAGCCCACCAGCACGGGGTGGCCATCCTGGAGAAGGAGCTGGCCCAGCTGAAGCTGCCGGACATCTCGGGTGACTTTCGCATCCACCCCATGGGCAGGGTGCACTACGACGTCTCCAGGTGGGCCCGGCCGGCGCCGCTCGCTGAGGGCAAACGGGGACCCCCGGCAGCTCCCCGGGGTGGTGGCCCTGTCCTGGGTGCAGGCAGAGATGCTCCTGCTTCACCAAAGAGGGAAAAGGGAACCAGGGTGCAGGCAGATTTTGTGCAATCGAAGCCCAGGTGGTGGAGGTGGCCGTGCCCAGGGGAGCAGGAGCCCAGCCCCTGCGAAACCCAGCTCCTCGCTGCCCCATTGCACCCCTCCTCTCCCATTGCGGGGGTTGGAGCTGCTGTCTGGGGCTGCAGGGGCCACGTTTCTGAAGCGCTGCTCTGCTCAGTGCATCCCGGCCAGGGATCTTTATTGGGGCAGGACAGGAGTGGGGGACGCTGCACCATGCGCCCTCTCCAGTGCCTTTTTTCTCTCCCTTCCCTCTCCCCTTTCCTCTCCCCCTCCACAGGTTGGACCTGCGTGGTTTCCACCTGCCGTACTCGCGGATTTCGCTGGTCCCCGGCGTGGGCCTGCAGGTCGCCATCTCCAACGCCTTCGCCGAGGTGGACGGGAACTGGCGGGTCAAGTTCCACTTCATGTGCGTGCCCGGCTCGGGCGCTGTGCTCTGGGTCTGGGCTGGGGTTTCTCCTCTCCTCTCCCTTGGCAGTGGCCGCTGAGATGGGTGACACCGGGTGGGTGGCAAGAGCGAGGTGGATGACGGAGGAGCCGTGCATGGTCTGGGCTGGGGTTTCTCCTCTCCTCTCCTCTCCCTTGGCAGTGGCTGCTGAGATGGGTGACACAGGGTGGGTGGCAAGAGCAAGGCGGATGACGGAGGAGCCGTGCACCAGCTCTCCCGTCTCCCTTCCATCTCCCCTACTTGCTTTCGATTTAAGTGTTACCTCTTCGTTGTGTACCACTGGAGTTTGGGTTCCTCAAGTTTAAAGACTTCCCCCCATTTTTGGATGCTCGGCGCAAGGGAGAGCCTGAGCGGGATGGATCCATCCCAAAGCTGATTTTGGGGTCCCTTCCCCAGGACTCGGCACTGAGAAATGTCCCTTTCTCCTCCTTCTGTCCCCGCAGCCGCGACCACGGCTCGTTTGCCGTGAAGGTGGAGAACATCTACACCAGAATCAGCCTGAGGCTGGGCAGCGACGCCTCGGGGAAGCCCACCATTGACACCTCGGACTGCAGCACCCGCATCTCCCAAGTCCGGGTGCGCTTTTCAGGCAGGCTGGGGTACGTAACGTCACCGTGAGGCTGGGAACGCCGGGTGTTTGCCTGGCCCCATGGGACTGTGCTCCCCTGGTGCAAAGGGTTGGGTGGTGTACACCGGTCAGACCCTGGCGGTGTAGTTCCCGTCCAGATGTGCAACTGCATGATCCGAAATCTGGCCTGAATTTGCCCCGCGCTGGCTGCACGTTTAAGGCAGATTTAAGGGAGTCGCTCGGGGTGTGTGGTTTACAAGCAGACCTGTTCACAAATGCAAACCCTGAGGCAGGCCCAGGTGCCAAACTGGTATGGGAATGATGTTCCCCAGTGTCCTGCATCTCCAGCGTCTCCCTTTCCTGGCAAATGCTCCTGCAGCAGCCCCGAGCTGGAGAATCAGGGTTCCCCTCTGTTTTTCCCCGTAGGTGGCTTTACAACCTCTTCCACAGTGCAATCGAGCGCCCGTTCAGGAGGTCCTTGGAGACCAAGGTACGTGGGCGAGGAGGGCAGAGCTGCGGGATTTCTGCCCTCGCTGTGCTGGAGGGATGGCAGCACGCGTAGGGAGGAAACCGGAGCCAGGGCACACGGGCACGGGGCCGATTCGGTGAAAACCGGAGCAATTGGCACCTCTCACAGCTGTCTGCATCGCATCGTGTGGCTCGGGCTGAATTAACAACCTGCAGCCTCTGCCAGAGCCCAGCATAACCGGCTCCTAATTAACAAAGACTCCTCTTTCCATGTGGTCAGTTAATTGGATCTCGTGCCTCGGCCAAGCTGGCTGTAACAGAGGAAACCTGCTCAGAGCTCTCCTTTAAACGGCCGCGCTCCTGTGTGATTTGGGGAGAAGGGGGGGGGGCAAATTCCCGTTCCTGGATTGCTGGCAGCCGCTGCCTGGCTCTGACGGGGTGCGTCGGGAGGGACTGCGTGCCCCGAACAAACGCCTTCGTGCAGGGGACCCGCGGCAGGACACGGAACAAGCTGTCAGCAGTAATTGGTACAAGGCCGACTGGCACGCGCTGCGGCGCCTGGACCTGACCCCTGCTCGGGAAGGAGCTGTTGGAGAGCAGCAGATCCCGCTCCCGCAGCGCATCCCGTCCTGCCCGGTGGCAGCAGATGGGCTGGCAGCAGGAGCACTGCTAGGGCTCGCAGGCTTTTCCTGCTGCTTTGCCTCCTGGAAGAGATGCCAAGGGCTCCTCTGCACTGCCCCAGAGTCCCCTTTGCCCAATTTCTCAGTGTCCTTCTCTGTGTGTGAGGTGGTGCGAGGGGTGATGGGCAGGAGAGGGGTGCGCTGCACTGGGACCCCTGGGCACGGCCTGCTCCCAAACCAGCTCCCCTCATGCCCCCGGTGCCAGTGAGATCCCAGTCACTGGATGATCCCTGGTCACTGGGAGATCCCCCATCACTGGGATCAGGGCTGTGTTCACCCATCTGCAGCCCCCATGCAGCGATGGGGCATTTCCAGCACAGAGGAATACCCAGTATCAGCTGGGCACAGGGAAAACAGCAACCCCCTGCGGTCAGGCCATGCCCAAGGCTCTGTCCCTCCCGATCAGCATCGGGCAGATGGACGTGGTCTGGTCCTGCTGGGGGTTCCTGTGCCATGGTGGGGAACGTGCTGTTAGAGTTGGCACAGAGCATCCCAGCGGCTGCAGCACGGTGCCCTGCAGTACAATTCCTGGGTTGGTGTTTAGCCTGCAATGAAACCCCTCACTAATGGGAAGAAATAAAACCAGTACTGGGCAGGGAAGCAGAGCACAGGGCTGAGGCTTTGACCTGGGAGTGTGAACTGCCCCCCCAGGCCACACTGCCCTGCTCAGCTTTGCTTCTTACCCCGCAGGTCTGCGAGAGCGCGGCCGCCTCCGTGCGCAGCGATCTCCAGCCGTACCTGCGGACCCTGCCAGGTACCGGGGCTTGGGGGGTGATGCTGAACAGCCACGGGGATGGGGCTCTGCCTTGTGCCCATTCCCGTGTACTCCTGCATCCGAGCTGGGGAATGGTCACCATGCACCCCATCCGGCCCCCAGTGAGCCATGCCTGGTGCTGGTGGGAGCAGCCAGGGCACCCAGAGCACCCCTTCGGCCCACAGTCAGTCCACAGGGCTGAGAGACAGAGCCGGGAGGGAATTGGGATTATTGCTTGGTGAATGAAGCTGGTGCTGAGCTGTGGCACTGGGAAGCCTGGGCATGGCACTGCCTGGATGTTAGGGGAAGAGATCTGCTCCTGGCTTTCCCGTCGGGTCCTGGCTTTCCCATCGGGTCCTGGCTTTCCCATCTCCTGCTCCCAGCTATCCCGTCTCCCCCTGCTCACCCGTCTCCCCGTGTTTTGCAGTCATGGCCAGGATAGATGCCATGGCTGGCATCGACTACTCCTTGGTGGCTCCCCCAACTGCTACCGCCCAGTCCCTGGACGTGGGCCTGAAGGTGAGAGGCTGCCCTGGGAGAGCTGGATTTGCCCAACGCCGTGGCCACGGGCGATGGGGAACCACGGCGAGTCCCCCCACGCTGTGCTCCGCTGCCTCACCCCTCTCCTGCCCCCCAGGGCGAGTTCTTCTCCCTGGCGCGCCGCTCCGCCGTGCCCTTCCCTCCGCTGCCGCTGGCCTTGCCCCCGGATCACGACCGCATGGTTTACTTCGGGGCCTCCAGCTTTTGTCAACCCGGCCGGCTGCGCCTACCATGCAGCCGGGGCGCTGGTCTTCGAGATCACAGACTCCATGGTGAGCAGCGTGGCTGGGATGGGGGCAGAGGAGCTCCAGGGCAGCCTGCGGTGTAAGAGGGCTTCCCTGGAGAGCTGGGGGCCGTGGGATGGGGCAGGAGGGCTGATCTCACCGTGGGCTCCATCACTGCATGGCCCTGGTGTCACTGCTCCCCCACAGATGCCCAAGGCCGTTGCCTTCCACCTGAACACCACCACCTTCTCAGCCTTCATCCCCCAGGTGAGGGGTCCAGCCCCGCTGCGCTCGGCTGGGGGTTTGCCCTGTGCGAGGGGGTCTCCCCCAGGGCCGGGGGTCTCTGCCACCGTCCCTGCCCTCTCCCTGCCCCTCTGCAGCTGGAGAAGCTGTACCCGGACATGCTGATGAAGCTCAGGCTGTCCGCCCCCTCCGCCCCCTTCCTCAACATCGGACCAGAGGGGCTGTCGCTCCGGCCTGTCGTGGATGTCCAGGCTTACGCCATCCTTCCCAACTCCAGCCTGGCTCCTCTCTTCCTCCTCGGCCTGGTGAGTTTGGGCATTGCCTGGTGAGTGTGGTCCTGGCCGGGCAGCTCCCGGTGCAGCCATGGCTCTGGCTGACCCACTGCATTGGTGAACCCTCCTCTGTGGGGCAAAGATGGGAGTCTGGGCTGTACATGTCCTTGGTGATGCTGAGCCATTGCTGCCGAGCTCCTGCCAGGACAGGCAGCCACACACCGTCCAAAACGAGCCCAGCCCTGCTGCAGTGGGGTGTCCCCAAGAGAAAAACACCCGGGCTGACAAATGGCAGCTTTAATGCTGCGTGCACCCCCAGATGGGCAGTGTCCCCATTACATTTTGGCTGGTCAGAGCCGTTCCCCAAGTGCCTGGTTTGGGGTGAGGGGATGAGCGCTGCCCAAGGCCTGCACTCTCTCCCCAGACAGGCAACGTGTCTGCTGTCGTCAACGTGAGATCCGGCCACATAGTTGGGAGCCTCAACGTGGGCAGGTACAGGGGGTGCTTGGGGGTGCTTCTGGGCTCTGGGGACAGAGCTGGGGAGGTGCTGAGGATGGGGACCCGGTGTGGAAGGGATGAGCTGGGGCTGGAGGGAGCATGGCCGTTAATGAGGACCACTGTCCCCTCTGGGGCTGCCTCACAGCACCGTGTCTGTCTGCACAGGATGAGGTTCTCTCTGAAGCATTCGGATGTGGGCCCTTTCCAGGTAATCCATCCCTTGGCCACGAGCACAGCCCCCAGCACAGGGGTGAGAGCTGCTGGGGGCCAAGGAGAGGGCTCATTCTCCCCTGTCCCCCAATGTGGGACATAGGGGTGCACCCAGGGCCCCACACTGACCCCACAGACGCCTCCTGCCGCTGCCTGCGAGGTGGGCGAGGACGCAGACCCAGTGCCTGTGCCTCTCCCACCCCTGCGCTTCCTACCCCACCAGCGTGGCCAGACAAAGCCGCTGGGCTCTGGTGAAGAGAGTGCCCAGCCCAGCCCCGCTCCTCCTCTCTGTTTCTCCTCCTAATTATCCTCCGAGCCTGGTCACTTGCTCTCCTGCAGGCTCCAGCTCTTTGCCTTCCCCCTCTCTCTGCTCCCCAGGTGCGAACACTGCAGTCCATCATGAACATCTACGCTTCCAGTATCCTGCTGCCCCGTCTTAATGGTGAGAACCTGCTGGGGGCAGCGGGGGCGCTGGTGTAGTCGCTGGCCAGGTCGCTCCATCCCAGCAGTCCCAGCTCATTCATTGAATCCCTGTTGCCACACCGGATCGGTGGGTACAGCGGCGTGCGGGAGCCTCTCGGCGCTGCGACATCCATCCAGCAGTGAATGCAGTGGAAAAAATGAGCGCGAGGCACATCCTAATGCTTTCCAGACTCTCTC
>NW_010209739.1:449-695 GCF_000695765.1 Mesitornis unicolor | reverse complement strand
CAGGGCGGGGCTGACGGCTCCAGGAGCCCCGGGGGGGTGACACGGCCCCACATGCAGCCCCCAGCCCTTCTGTGGAGTGTGGGAGGAATTTCCTCAGCCTACCCCGGGGGCAAAGAAAGGCCCAGGGTGGGGGTGGCTGCCGGCTCTGCACAGCCCGTGCTCCCTCTCACTCCCATTCCCATCCCAACGCGCCCACGTGTGTTGTCCCTTCCAGCCAGGTTAGACCAGGGCTTCCCTCTGCCGCTG
>NW_010209739.1:0-325 GCF_000695765.1 Mesitornis unicolor | reverse complement strand
CGAAGCTGCTTCTCCAGCCCGTGCTGGGCAGGAGGTTGCGCTCAGCTGGGATCGCAGCAGCAACCCAGAGCCCTGCTTTTCCCATCTGCACAGCAGGGATCCAGGCTCTGCACCCCCGGAGTCTCTCCCCGTATCCCTGTGTCGTTCTCCAGCTCTTAAGCCCAGGGCCTGAATTTCCCACGCTGCTTTTTATAGCACGCAGAGCTCTGCAGCTGCGTTCGCCCCGAGCTCTGGCCTTCCCCATCCGGCAGTGCTGGCGGGATGCCGGGGGGATTGCGGAGCAGCTGCTGGACACCGCTGGCTGCGGCGGGGGAGGGGCGGGCGG
>NW_010209738.1:0-476 GCF_000695765.1 Mesitornis unicolor | reverse complement strand
CCGTCGCGTGTCCGTGGGTCGGTGCGTGTCCGTGGGTCGGTGTGTGTCCTCGTCCCGTTGGGTGTCCTCTTGTGTGTCCATGTCCCGTTGTGTCCCAAACTCATTGGATGGCCGTGTCCACGTCCCATTTCAAGCCCCCAATCCCATTGCACGTCCATGTCCTGTTGTGTCCCAAACTCTTTGTATGGCCATGTCCCGTTGCGTGTCCGTGTCCCATTTCACGCCCCCGATCCCATTGCGTGTCCGTGTCCCATTGCGTGTGCAGGCTCCATCTCATCCCATGTCCACGTCCCATTGGGTGTCCTGTTGTGTGTCCATGTCCTGTTGTGTGTCCATGTCCCGTTGTGTGTCCATGTCCTGTTGTGTCCCAAACTCATTTTATGGCCACATCCCGTTGTGTGTCCACGTCCCATTTCACGCCCCCAATCCCATCGTGCGTCCATGTCCTGTTGTGTGTCCATGTCCCATTGAGTTTC
>NW_010209737.1:28523-97073 GCF_000695765.1 Mesitornis unicolor | reverse complement strand
AACTTCAATTGGCCTTCCTGAGTGTGGTGCAGCTTTAACACCAAAATCTTCAGACTGAAATTTAGCAAACCAATTCTGACACTGCCGTAGTTTTAAGGCATCTTCACCACACACATCACAACTTTTTATGCACTTGCACAGCATTTTTTCCTTTTCAGAAGTAATACAGCAAAATATGACTAAAATGTTCCTTTTGATTTTCCATTTTGAAACTGATGCCAAATAAATAATTGTTAACAAAATCTTGCACTTTCTTTTCCTAAAACAAGTTTGAACTGTCAGCTGTCAAGATACCTAATGAATTTGTGGTTTAAAATTAAGTTTGTTACATTTCAAGACATGTATGTCCACCTATTAAAAAAAATGCAATTACTTTTTGATCAACCCCAAATTTTGGAAAGACTGACACTGGTAATAGTAATCTATGGCTTCTTCCACTAGTGAAATGTAGACAGTGCAACCATCTAAAGGAAGGAAGCAAGCCTTTTGCCTTTCTTTCGTTCGTTCAACTTTTTTTTGAAGGAAGGGTAAATTACTTTAATAGCTATATTGCCAGAAGTGAGAAGGTGTGTCTGTACTTCGTTCGGTACAATGCCTGTCCTAATGGGCTTCTGAGCTTAGTTAAGGTTTGTAGATTCTACTGTATTCTCTGAGTGAAGTTCTTCATCAGTAGCTTGGCTCACAGATAGTTACATTTTTTTGCAGCTACAAGTAGGAATGGAGGTTTAGTACTGAGCATATAGCAGAGCACTGAGGAATAATTGGTGACTTGATATTATTTAAGTAGTCTATTTTTAAAGTTTTGCTATTTTTTCTATTCCTGAGATTCTGTAAAAAGGAAAAAAAAAACCCTGAAACTCTGTAGTGATTGAATGTCTGGGTAGTTTATGCATAACCAGAGCAGTGGACAATTACTTTTACACCTTACAATTACACCTTACCTTAATTAATTACAATTAATTACAGTTACACCTTACCTTGCTGTGTGACAGTAACCTTGACTTTTATGGACTATTGATAGCCAAATCAGCTGTAATGTTTTTTCCAGAATTTTCTCATGTCTGTCCTTGAAGGCTCAGAAAGAACACAAATTTGAGGACCCTCCAGCAAGTGTGCTGTATCCTGTTCTATATGTATCTGTTCTTCACAGTATGTGTTCTGTGTGGCATCAGGACAACCAAAACATTATGTGTAGTGGAAAGGATCAATGTTTTGAGGGCAAGATTAGGAATACGAGATGCTTTACAGTCTTACACGGGACCGTGGCCTGTAGGGCAACTTACTGCAGTTCCTGAAAACTAAATGCATACATGAACTAAGCTGGGTGCCCCACAAGCAGCAATATCAATATTGTCTTGCTGTGAATGCAAAAATGATAAGGTTTTTATTAGCATATTCACAAACTTTTGTCAACTTTGTAGAGTTATTGCACGTGTTGTTATATGTAGTGCTGCAAGCAAACAGTGTATTTGCCTGAAAAATACAAACCTACTACCAAGCAGATGAAGGGGGAAAAAAGCACCTGGAAATGGATGAAATTCTATGCTGAATGTTTAAATGTCACACCTTTTTGTTATACTTATGAAATGCTAACCAGTTTGTTAAATCAGTTTTCTAAACGCAATACTTCTTACATGCAGGTGGCTTTAAGCCAATGCCAGTGCTGGAGGGTAGGAAGTGACAGGCAGCTGCCTCTACAGACAAGACGCCAGAGCCAGCAGTGTGAAATACACGGAGCAGTGACCTCTCTTGTATTGTTTGTCTGGACCATGTTTACTCCCTTATATTAGATCAGCTCTGAGGAATGAGACTGACTGTGGTTTAAGAAATAGCACTTCTTAAAATGGCTTTGTTTCCCAGACGCAGTTAGCTGTGAAGAAGGGGACAATGCAGTAATAGCATAGAGAGACTTTTCTGAAGAAGGAGAGGGGGGTGAATCTGGCTTCTTATGGGCAGGCAAAAGGGAAATCCTACCTCATATACATGAGCGATGGAGGTAGGGAGGAAAAGTCTCTTGAAGGAGGAAAGCTTTGTGCAGGGAGGTGGTGAAGGGTGGTGGAGCTGATTTTGTTGTTGTTCTAGGAGATTTGCTCCCTTTTGTTTTATAGTGGTCAGATGTGTTTGGGAAGCTCAGCACTTCAGTTTTAGAATCGTAGGCCTAGAAATTTAGGTCCATTCTAAGATGGGATTTGCCATACCCGTTTTGTTCTTGCAAGTATTCATGTTTGCATGAGAATAGTAGAACACAAATGTTATATGTATGCTTGTGGCAGACTCTGTTTTGCCCCATTTTACAACTTAAAGATCAACAGAAGTATGCTTGTGGGGGCTATCTGGCTGTGGTGATTGGTTTTTTCTGGTGATGTCTTTTTTTTTTTCTGGAATGAACCTTGGAAATTGAATTTTCAGTTGGGTTATGAAGCACCTGTGAAAACATTAATGGCATTAATGGCCTTAGCTTCTCTTCTGATTCTGCCATTTCTGTTCGTGGGAATGTTAGACACCAGTGTGTAAATGGCTGCTAATGCAAGTTCTGCCTCATGGTTGTCAAAATGCCATGGGGCATGCCTGCTAACCTTTGTGGTCATGCTGGGGTTTTTTTGGTTGGTTGGTTGGTTGTTTTTTAACTTGACTAATGTTTCTGGGTAAAGCTTTAGCAAAAGAACAACTAAAAGTATACAGACTAGAGGTATTGCGTGCCTGGTAAATTTTAAGGTGTATTATGAGCATTCAATTCTCTGCCGCCTAATGCAATTAGAGTGAAAATTTGGGGGATGACATTTTATTGGCTTACATAAGTAGTTTACTTCCCCCCCAGTGGGTGAATTTGATTGGTGTTTCTATCTGGTGTTCTCCCACCTTTTCTAAACTTTCTTTTTCCTTCTTATGCCATATTGAATGTACAGAATGAGCTGGGAGGTTGAACAGGTTTGCTTTTGAGCTTACTGAAACTTACTCAAACTTTACAAAAAAATTTACAGCAATTATCTCTTACTAGACTGATACGTGTAAAAAGAGAAGGCTTTCAAAGACCAAGAGAAGTGCTTGTATGCTTGAAGGCTTATCTGTGTTCCTCCTACTTATCAGTTAGTGTAACAAAATAGCTCCTTTATAGGAAATTAAGTAGTAACTGAAACAATTACAAGTCCAAAATACCAGCAGGGGTAGTAAAATTGACTGTATTCTCTATAGGGGAAAAGGTCTACTGTTCTCATTAGGAGTAATATTTGTCAGACAAGGATTTTAAGATGATGAGGCTGAACGCTCAAGTACCTTGCAGCATAGATATAACGGTATCTGCAGGCAGTCTGTGAGGATATTGAGTAAGCTATTTATGACAGTAGCAACTTACGGTATAATTAAATGAAATATGTAGAGAAGTGAATAGTAGAACTACAACTGAGAAGTTATGGAGATTGCTGCTTTCCAAGTACCAAATGCCACATGAAAGACATCAGTTTATCCAATTATAATCTTCTGTGACTTCCTCTTTATTACTATGACCTAGACCCTGTAATATTCAAATAAAAAGCAATAACTTATAAAATCATAATTAAGATGCAGGTTTGGTCCTCTGACTGTTGTATTGATTGTCCTCTTCCTTTTGCTGGGTATTCATGAGCGGTTTAATCCTCAATATTTTGTAAAAATACCCAAAAAGAAAAAAACCTTAACAGAAAACTAAAACAAAAACCAAAACAAAAACCAGAGAAAAATTCGAAAACATAGGTAAAAATTTGGAATTTAATTTTATTGCAGTATTTTTGGTCAAGATAATTTTTAAACCTTTCATGTGAAATTCACTGGTTTAGAGTTATAACTAAGTATCAGTAAAGTAAGCATTAGTAAATGTAGCCTATAATAGTGGGATAAGTAAACACACTTTCAAAATTTAATGCTTAGCTATCTTCCCTGCCATTGCTGTCTTCCCACCCCAGCGTAGTCTTCCTGACTTTACCATTTAGCAGGATACCAGTACATGAGCCAAAAAATCTTTGCCTCTGCACACTTCCGTTGACTTTATTTGGGTTTCAATGATGAAACCCAGAGATGAAATAGAACCACAAGAGTCTGCTAATAGCACAGTGCTGCAAAGCATCAGATGTTTAAGGAATCTGACTACAGTAAAGTCGTTTTTCCTGAGACAGTCCTTTTCTGAGTTTCTGTGTGGGTTTTTGGTGTGTTGTTTGGTTTATTTTTAGCTGAAGTTGGACTGCAAAATCTATTGCACATTCAAACCTAAGCTCTTGTAACTGAAAGTAAAACAGCAGTGTAAGGATTTGTCTGTGTATCAAACTAATAGAGAAAGGTAGAAATTATAATTCGGTAGGATTTTAGAAATCGGGTACTGTTAGTTTATAGCCAGGAGAGTTTTCTATTTGTGTTTTGCTTGGCTTGGCTTTTGTTGTTGCATAGATATTTTTGTTGTTTTGTATTTGCAGGAGGGAATGATGCTGCCTGTGTTTTCTTATTGTTTAGCAGACGAGTATTTCTCCTGTTCATAACTATCATGGGATAATTTTCTTATAGCAATGCAGTTGTGTTTCAGCAAGTGTAACAAAAACGCAGGGTGGTGACAATGCTAAATGGTGTTACAGCCAGTTTATTTCTAGCTGATAAAACACACATTTACACTTATGTTTTCGTTGTCCTATCACACACTCATTAACATGGCATATATGTGCTTGTATTTTTCTAAAGGAAGCAGTTTGCTGGATAGTAACCGTTTCAAGCAGAAAAGGGAGATACTTAATCTATTGTTTAACTACTCTTATTTTTTTTAATGAGAGGAATAAATGAGTCATAACTAAGGCAGGGGAAGGGTAAGATAAATAAAAGCTGCTCACAATAACTAATAATAATTACAAAGAGAGCCATGCTGGTCTTGGGATCTGGCTGTTGAGTGTAATACATTTAATAGCAACATTCCTTTGTAAATTCATGAGAATAAGTGTCAAAATATTTAATAGGGAATGCAGGTCACCTTCTTGTAACAAGTATCTCAAAAGGCCTCTTTTTTCAGTGAACTGTGAATAAAGCTGTGAACAGGACAGTAGTTTTCATGTGGTTCGTCACTTGAAGCTCTATCCAGCTGTTGCTAAAATCGATGGCAAAATTCTTGCTGACTTCACTGAAGTGGATGGGACCTCAGATGAATGCATTTTTTCTGTAACAGAGGATAATGCTCACTTTCTTTTTCCCTGTAAAGACTGAGTATTCTTACCTACATATGAAAATGTAAATTGTGGAATGTCTAAGTTCTAAGCACCATTAATTTTTTCCCCTCTTCTGCTTCAGCTGTGGAAGGCCTACATCCAGTCAGTATATCCATATGTGTCTCTCTATATTCCTGGCATGAATTTGCATTTCATTTAAATGTAGGACTATCACCATAATGTATAAGCACGTATTATAAAACTTGAACTTCCTTTGGCATAAATTTCTTATTACCTGAATTTTGTAGAATGTGTAAGTGTTTAGTAGTGCAAACTGGTTATTGCCTTTAAAGGGCACTATCTAAAGGGAAAATTTTATTAAGATATACTTGCCCTTTTCTGTCTTTACTGTTTTGCCATGTATGATAATCATGATGATGCTTTTGATTAAAGACGATTGTTAGGACAGCTATACATAAATTATAAATTATGTGGTCTGTATATTAATGGAAAGGGATTTTTGTTCTCATCAGCTTTGCTTCTATTTAAAGTAAAGGGAAGCTATGCAAGCTTGCAGTCATTTTCAGGAAAATAATATATTTAGAATATTTTTGTTATTGCTTTTTTAAACAAATCCAAACAACTTCAATAAATAATGGAGATTGAAGGAGGAACAGGCAGACGGTTAACTTTTGATCATATTTACCCATCTATCTTCTGTGACACAGTTCCTTATTTAATTAACAGTAGGGCACATTGTTGTTCCTGACAGTGTAAAAATAATTCTGTTGCTGTCCTGAAGAGCTTACAGTGTGAACATGCTCCCTCTTAATATATGTAGCCAGTAAGAATAACTTGAGAGAAGTTGAGTTAAATAATTTTACCAAGCAGATAGCTTTACCAAGTGAAGCTATTTTAAATTATCAGAAGTATGAAGATGCATTGTCAAAGGGACATTGACGACACTTATTTGTTTCAGTCTTCAGCAGATTCTTTATGCGTGACTCAGTGGAGATTGCACAAAACCCCAGAGAGTATAGAAGTGAAGACTTCTGTATTACTGTGTTAAGTCTAATCACCTACAGTGTAACAAATAAGACACTGGAAAAATACTGAAAGCTAGCAAAGGTGGAATTCTAGATGTAAAATAAGCATCTGAGCTTAGAGGACTCAGTCTTATATTTTAAGGAGAAAGGAGACATTTTAATAAAGTATATTTTAATGAAAGTAAGTATTGATACATAATATTGATCTATTTGTACAGCAGCAAAGATCTCAAAATACAGCATGTGCTCTTGGAAAAATCAAATGAAACAAAGGAGTTATTAGAATGATGCAGAAGAAAAGCAGAAAATCCAAACATTACTGAGACTGTGGTAAGTAAGAATAATTAATTTCTGACATCTTCCCAGGCCATGTGAACTTTGATTTTCAAGCTAAAATTAAAATCAAAGATCAAGTGTCATCTGTATTTCATACCAGGTAGAAACATTTAGGTGGAGTATTTAAAGCAGGAGAAGGAACATTGTAGACCAGGGTGCAAAATGTTCAACTAGCTCAGTTGTGGCTTTCTGAAAGTGAGGAATGTAGAGGTTTCCATAATGCCTAATAAAGGTCAAAATCCTTTTAAAAATGATGAGGAAGAAGAGCAAGTATAATGTAGAAATAAGGTAAAAAAAAAGTCACCCACAAATAAATCCCATCCAATAAATAGATGAATTTGTAGGAGTTTAGCTATATTAAATTAAATTATGCATTCAGTGGAATGGGCAATAGATGTTGAATTGTCTCATTGAATCCATATCAGCTTAAGGAGGCTAACAATTTCATGAATGAATTTAGAAATTACCAGTGTGCTGAAATGTTTCAAGTAGAATACTCCTCAAATTTTAATAATTTAAATCTGTATAAAGACTTTTATATAGAACTTTACAAATAGAGGAAAAGATAATTTGAGTGGAAATACTTTTTTCTGTCTTAGCATGAATAAAATATTGCTGCTTCTTAATTATGTAATGACATGTGAAGTTTAAACTGTTATGAAACCTGCTTTTTATTTTCCAGGTGACAAATCCCATCACACTTTCCCCTGGAAGAGAGTTCCTTCAAACATAAGCATGCAAAAGGATCATCACAAATATTGCATGCTATTAGTAATAGTTGTATCCTCAAAAACCTTCCAACAAAACCTATTTTAATGAATTCAAAGACTGTACAATTAGGCCCTCTGTTATAAAGTGATATTTAGAAGGCTTTTTGTGCTTAAAGCCTCTTAAGCAGACATCAACTAGTGCAGTTGCAAACTTGTATTTCTGTAGGTATTGTATAGTTTATATCAGTGCCCTGACTTTTATAAACAATTACAATTAAAAGACATTCTTCTGGCATCACACTGTTACCCACTGACAAACATATATTTATTCTTAGTGGTTTTGGATTAATTACCATTATTTGGAAGGAAGGAGTTTTTAACTTCTGTAAGTCTTCAGAAGTCTTTGTTACTGCCTCTTATGACACTTGCTGGGCCTGTACATAAGCTGCTCCCAATCTTTCCCAGCCCTGCTTGGCCTTGAGAACCTTCTTAGGTTGAATTTTTAAGTTTTGTAGGAAATAACTGGAATAATCACATGTGACTTTATGGTTTTGGTTTTGCTTAGTTTTTCTTGCACTGTACCAAAAGAGAAGCTCTCTTAATCACATTATTGTCTTTCAAAACATCTCAAACTGATGTTTTTCATCCCTCAGCTTTCAGCTGAATAGAATTTATGCAGCTGACCTTCTCAACTTGTGAAAGAAAACCTTTACTTGTGAATCTGGCACAAAAACTAGCATTTAAATGACTGCTTCTATTATGTTTGGATCGTTGTCTTCTGCAACATGAATAAACCTGGAAAGTAAAATCAGTAGAGTACAGTAGCACTTAATAATAGAGGTCTAAAAAAAAAATCAGTCAACTGACAGACGAGTCTCAATTCTGTTCTCAATAGGTGTATTTTCAGAATTTATGCTTGCAATTGCCAATCAAAACTTTCTTCATCAAGTCTTTCAGTTTCACTGGAGTTAAAGCCAGTCTGTAATGCAAAGTTAAATCTGACCAGCTCTTGGTTTTATGCTGTAAACAGAGAGGATGTTTATTAGCATTTGCATGTTTCAGGTAGATTTTTCAAAGCACTTACTCGTGTAAAACCATACCGACTGTGAAAGAAGAGATCTAGCATTAACTGACTCTGCTGGGGGAGCCGTGAATGTGGTGCACAGTAAATGTCATGTGACTTTCTTATTTTTCTAAGTATCTTTTAGGTAAAATCCTTTTGCAATAAATGTAAATGAGCTTTATAATCTCTGCCATGCAAAAGCAATTTGAACAATACAGTTTAGTTTTAATTTGTGAAACAAAGTAATACAGTGCCATTTAGCAAACACTTCCGATTTCTGAGGTAATCTTTCCATCTTATGCTCAGGTATTCAGTTTCTCCCTGTCTTACAGTGGTGCTTTCATGTGTGGTGTCCTTCATGGTAAATACATCCAGATCACTCACTGGCTTTGTATCTGTGGAAGAAACCAATATATTAGCATGTAAAATAATTTGACTATTGAAAGAGTACTGTATAAGAAAGAGGCAAGCCATATTGGTTCAGATTTACTTCAGTAAGTACTCCTTTTGCTTATAGCAAAGTTTTAGCCCCCTAGGGATAGATTGCTATGTGTCAAAACAAATTTTCACATTTTGTGAGAGAAGTCACAGTTCTGAGTTTAACAGTGAGCTCTAGATTTTGAATTGGAGAAACAGTTATTTAATTAAAAGTTGAAAACCGTGTTGTCTGGAAAGTGCAAAAAAAGTTATTTATTTTGAGGAAAATAGAAAGCTGAGGAAAAGGAGATAAAGACAGATAAAATAATGACGAATTATGTAAAACAGAAAATGGAATGCTGTTTGGAATGACAAGCAAAACAGTTGGGGACCATAGTTTCTAATCATGTTTGTCTGAGCTAAACATATGACTGATATGCTCTTGTTTAGGAGAAAGGTATGTCTTTGAAGACATCTGAAGTAGAGTTAAGTAGTACAGTGACATTGTAGCTGGCCCATTCCTTAGGGTCTTTTTATGTGCTGCTTATTTGGAGATGTGGCTTTATTGAAGGAATATCTGATGTGGGATGGACAGTGTGAACCAAAAAGCCAGGTCAGTGGGATGGTATATTCAGTACTGTAGAATTTCCGCTCTTTGTTTCTGGCTGTTGAGTCACTAGGCTACACTTGAAGTCTGTAAAGTCATCTTCTACTGTCAGAAAGGTTTGGCGACTGGGCAGGAGACTGAAAAGCATGTGGTGGCAACGCTCGGGGCTCACACATGCAGCAGTTGTCACATGTCAGCCGCTAGAAGTAATGAAGTAGGTTTCCATCAGCAGCTGAACAGGTATTGAAACAGATTACTGCCATGTGAGGTAAAAATGCTTTGCTTAAACATCAGTGAGGTATAGCTGACATTTTATCATCTATTAAACTATGGTAAGACTCATGTATAGTCACTTCTGTGAACTGAGGCTTTGGGAGAAGTTTAAAATGTCATAAGGATCAATAAAACTTTTTACTAAATGTGTATCTGAATAACATTTTCATATAAGAATATGGCAGGCTAAATTTTGAACCAATTCTCAGATGACTTTGTCATTTTTCTGATGCATTGGCTGTTTGATTTCCTTTTATAGTTGCTTGCTACTTCAAAGCATTTTACTGCTCTGTTCTAAAGACCATGTTAATTTATCTGTGGTGCTGTTTATAGTCTCAAAAGAATGTCAGACTTGCTGTGAGAAATGCAAGTACTACAAGGAGGTGATGAAGCAGTGGCTTCTCTCCTAAAGGCTCAGCTATATGTTCAATCTTGTCTCAGGCTTTTGGAAGCACTCACTATAGAAAAACATGTGAAAATAGCAGGCAAATGTGCCTCTGTTTCAAGTGTACGCAGAGGCAATAGCTGGTTGCTGGTGGTTGCAGCTGTGTAGCTATCATCAACCTGAGGGTTTAGTAGAGTGCTGTGGCAATATAGGACTGTTTTACGCCTGAGGAACTACTATTAGTAGTTTATAAATGTTTGTGTTTCTCCTTCTGAGTGCCTCTTTTTTTTTTTAATGGAGAGAAAATAATATTTGCATCCCGAATTTACTATTCAGATTTAATTTATTGAATACACATTCAGCTCTAATAACAGAAATTGGCCACCTTAGCAGTCTGGATACTACCTGCAATCTTTTGGCACCAGTCTTGTGGTGCTTTCTTTTTATCCATTGTTTTCTTCTGAATAACAGTACTACCAATGCACTCACTCTATCACATCACTTGTTTAAGAGAACGTTGATAAAAGTTAGCTTTCAACAAGTTTAAAATGTGATCATTGGTCATTGTGACTTTGATCACTGAGTCTAGCAACTGTCACAGTTTTCACTGACCTTTTCCTGCTTTCTGAAATGCTGAAGAAAAGTCATGTTTCCCAGACTTCAAGCTTATGCTCCTCTCTCATATAGTTCGACAGCAATTGAAAAATTCATTAAGTAATGTTTGTTCTTTTTGTTTGCTGCAGGGGCTGCTCTGTAGATTCAGTTCAATGTAGTTACAGATTGGCAATACTTGTACATAATCAACAGAGCAATTTATTTTGTTTCCATTGACGTGTTGTGTTTTGTCCACTCGGGCAGCAGAGAGTGTTGTGTGTGTGTTTTCCTTTTTTGCACTAACTGAAAGATGCTATCAGGTTTTCCCAATCTCATCATCTTAAGTTTCAGCACAGAAACTGGATGGTAGAATGTGAGCAGGTAGTGATTGAGCATGTCATCAAATGGGGAAAAATATTTTTACTTTATTAGGAAGGTAAACTGCAAGGTAAATTTTGAGAAGAAATGTCTTACTTAAATATGTGTAGCAGATTTTTGTTCATCACTTCCCAAATGAGTAAATCTGGCCTACCAAGTGGGATGATAAAAAGAGATGGATGCTAGATGTAGACATTTTAATTACCTGGATTTGTTCCATTGAAATGTGGTTGCCAGGATATTGTTGCCTGAGTTATGCAGAAGAGGATAACTGTGTGGACAGGTGTGGACAGACTGTTCCAAAGCTGCGTTTTGCCTGTGATTCCATAAGAAAAACTGGCACTGTGCATCTGCGTTTATGTGCAGGGCTATGGTTTGTACATAATCCAAAACCAAACTTACTCATACTTAAGACCTGGTGTGCTAGTCTAGTCTCTTAGGCAAATATAATTAAAGGAATCCAAACTACTTCACAATGTGCATTTAAACCTATTGTAATGTGATAGTTAAGGCTGTGAAGGTAAGCCTGAAAAAGGGAATGATGAACCTTTTTGAAAGAGAGAGTCTCTTAACATCTGTTCTAGTGTTTCTTTGAGGACAGTAAGGTCAGAACATGGTATCTCATGTTGAGAATTGAATCTTACAGAGAAGGAGTTTGAATGTGGATAATGCAGATAAAATACATCGCAATAGTTAAATATATGCATCAAAAAAACAAAATGCAAGATCACTTTTTTACTTTGTACAACACTGTCCTTTTGAGGTCTGTTTTGGTCAAGAGTAGTATGAAGCAGATCAACAGTCATTCATTTCTGTTTTGCTGCAGAGTTGCTTCTCATCTCACTTTCCTTTTCAGAGGAATAGTGTGACTGCTGAGGTCTCTAGGTGTCAACACAGAGCCCACAGTGTTTGCTCACATGGCCACTGAAAGCAAGCAAATCCAAAAGATCTTCTTGTTATTGAACTCATGTTCCGTAGTTTGATTTAGTAGAAGTTTGGCTTCCCAAGTGGGGTTAAGCTGTGCAAGTTGCAGAGGTGTGGAAGCCAAGGTTTTGACTAATGGTATTAGGAATCTAGTGAAATGTTTGAGTGGGTGGAAAAGATGCAGGATGTCAATGCATCGAGTGGCTTACTGGTGCAGTGAATTTAATCCTTTTAGCCTTTACGCATAAAACACAAAGCTTGACAGGATTATTACTGAAGTATTAATGAAATCTGCCGAACTATGCATTTGTCTAAAAAGTATGATGTGTACAAAACTATTAATAAAGTTCATTTTTAAAAGTTCTCAGAAAGATAATGCTGCAAAAGAGACAGCTAAATGGTCAACTGCAAACAACATTAAAAGCCATGTTAGCTAAGAGACAAATAATGTCTTACTTAAATATGTGTAGCAGATTTTTGTTCATCACTTCCCAAATGAGTAAATCTGGCCTACCAAGTGGGATGATAAAAAGAGATGGATGCTAGATGTAGACATTTTAATTACCTGGATTTGTTCCATTGAAATGTGGTTGCCAGGATATTGTTGCCTGAGTTATGCAGAAGACAAATGCAGATGCTATATTCTTGCTTGTACAGAGTATAAGGATGACAACATTTTTGCAAAGTTTTCTTGTCTGAGCATTTCTCTTGCAGTTCATGTCGTATCTGTATACTTGACATGTGCTTCTTAATGTGAACAGAGAGCTACTCTGTGAAGAATCCATCTTAGATGAAAGAAACAAGAAAGATCTCAGCAAGGTAAGAGATTAAATTTGAGACAGGTATTTTCATTTCACTTCTGGTTTTATATGTCTATAAATCAACATGTTCAGATCATTAACTGAGCATACTGCTCCACTAAATCTCAGAGTTTTATATACTAATACAGGATTATGCAGGGGCTAAACTTACGTAGGTAATTCAGGCTGCTTCTTCAGACAACTTGTCTTGCAAGAATTTATAAAAGCTATGGTCCCTGTGCACTGTAGGCTGCAGTGTGACATACTGACACTAAGGCAGCACAAAGCTAATGAAGTTATCACAATGCCCACACTGTCTTCAATATCTCACTTAAAATTGGCTTAACTGTGTTTGGCCTAGAGCATTAGAACTGTACAGGTTCAGAAGAGGACTTTTTAAAGTCAATTAATGACACTGGGTTTGTGGGGAAAAGAATATAATCACTCCTGCAGGACAAACATGCAGTTATCCCATTGTAGGGAAGACAGCATATGAGTTCAAATGCTAATAGGCATTAAAAAGAACATCTTTAGTTTATTTCTTCCTTCCCTTTCTTAAATTTGCATATTTAAGAGTATTTGAATGTAGAGCATGTGTGGGTTTCTTTAATCATCTCTGACTGATTAAAAAGAGCATAAAATTTATTGTCAGGATAGAAAATGTTAAACTGTCTTTCAGCAGTTTGCTGTAGAGGCTACGTATTTAAATCTAACTTCAGTGTTTGTAGATCTTTCCTCTTTTGACTAATAATTAATTCTCATGTTGCTGAAGGCTTTTTGGGATTGTTTTTTTCTTTCTTTCTTTAAATATCTCATCAGTAAAAGATTCCATAATCCTTTTTTTTTTAATATGTTAATTTGTGCTGAGGATTTCTAATAACTTCAGGTCCTTTCCTGGGAACAATGTCTGCTTGTTGTTCTTTCTTTGTAATCCTGCATCTTCAGTCTCCCATGCATATGTAAACAGTGCTTCCTCCCCACTCCTTAAGCTAAGAGTTAAATTCTTCTAAGTCAGAAGAATTGTCCTAAAGTTCCTGTGATTTGGCTAAGAAGTAAGATCTTATTAGATTTTCTCATGGTTAAGTTAAAATAAGGTTTTTTTTTCTTTTAAATATTATTATTTTAACAAATTATGAAACAAAGAGCTCATTTTATAGTAAATGTGCTTGACATGTGCTTCTATGTTTATGTTTTTTAACAGCATCAAAAATTCTTTTATGCAGCATTTAGAAAACAGAGAGGTTTTGTTTTGGAGTCTTTCTGTGGATGTTTCTCTGTATTGGTGAGGGATTTGCAGCTTCCTATTGAAAGCGTGGGATTTCAAAGTAATGCCAGGGGTTTGTATAGTTTGCTACATCTTTAGCTGCATCTCTAGCACACCAATAAGTACTCATTCAATTCTGAAGTTGCGTGAAGAACAAAGAGGAATCTTGCAATCTGGACCAGAGATAGTGCAGAAGCAAGGTGATAGGTTTTATGACACCCTAAACCTTGACAAGGACAAATTAAATTTTTCATTTAGGCTTCTAACTGCTGTGGTGAACTTGGTTAATCCACCTTTGAAAGAGAACAGGGTGGCAGACAATAACAAAATGAAACCTTCAAAGTTAATGCTAATGATCAGAAAATGCGGTTGATTGTATACAGCATCACTAAAAAGTAGCTTATTATAGGCACCCATGATTTATCTTCAGTTTTACAGCACATCACAAGGGTTTACCTTGTGATCTATGGGAGTCGTGTCCCATCCAGTGCGGGGTCAGCACCAAGACTCAACTCAGCTGGCAGAAAATCCTTTGTGAAAAGTGCTGTGGGAACTAAGGCCTAGAAGAAGAGGAAGGTGGAATTTTTACTAGGCAAATAAGAAAGTTACTAAATGTAGTAGAGAAAATTAAATTTATTAATTTAAAAAGCAATTAAAGAAAGAGAGGGAAGAGGAGGGAGACTGGCTTCAAAACCATGAAACTTTGAAAAAACCCACAAAAACACAAAACCCCCACCCCAAAACCAAACCAAACAATGAAACAAAACCCCCCGAAACATTACTTTTGGACTTTGGAGATAAATTATGCAACCTTACTGAAAATATTCTCAAGCTCAAAAATCAAATGTAAATGCAAAGATATATGCAAATTTTACTGTTGGCTGTATGGAAGGATTGCCATTCTGCTGCCAACACACACAAGCTTTGCATTCTCTGAAATTATTGCTTGACAGCTTTGATCCTTTACATATTTCAGTCTTTCTGAAACTATGCTTTCTTCCTGTGTCTGGAGACCCAGTCACCCATTACACAACAAAATTTACCTGTCATAACGTGTGTTACCAAAACTTACAAATATAACAAAGTGTGCACAAAAGGTGAGACAATATTACCACACTAAAAAGGGATATGAAGTGGTCTCTGTTAACCAGACCTGATACAGAAGAATTTTGTCCCAAGGCATCTTGAGACATATGACTGTTTACAAAGCAGATAGTAAAATGGCAAATAACTGTTAAGTCACTCTTAGAAGGGAAAAAATCCTAAACTTTATTTGAGAACATCCTGGAACTTTTCAAAGAGCACTTCTATTTTATGAAATTTTCTTCTGTTTTTGTGGCACTGTTCTGATATCATCAGAATAATTTTGTTTTTCTGCAGTGCAAAGAGCATGGTTTGGTTTAATCATGCTGAAACATAGGTCTTTTTCATTCTTGGAAAACCTGAGAAACAAACTGGAATTCACTGCATTTTTTAGCAAACAATAGATACTTGGATGAGGAGCCTCATTACTTACTGCTTATAAAGCTTTAAATATACAACCTGCTCTCAAATTGTGCCGCAAATGTGGTCATGCTCTTCTTGTTCAGACATTTGTTAGACCTCTGTACTGGGCTCTCAGGGCTTGCGTGCAAGTAAGCTTGCAAGGATTTCAATATGCACTGACACGCTTTCCTCCTTTTGCTCTGGCATTTTTCCTCTACTGCTGCTTCACAGTAGTAGAAGTCTAAATCCCAGCTGTTTTGGAAACATCTGAATGTTTAGTTTTGTCTTGTTTGTCTCTGAGGGCAAGTACTTGACTTACAGATTCTTGACATTACTCCATAGACATGCTGTCTAAGGGCTATAGTTCAACTCTTCTGAAAACGATAAGAGTTCTAAAACAACATGAAGCTTTATTTGATTGCATGAAAAATACTGAGTTTCAGCAGCAACAACAAAAATCTTCCTTTGCCTTCTCTCATCTGCCTGAAACAGGCTGGGGGTTGAAAGATGTCCAGGATCTTTGTCCTCATTATTGTCTTTTAAACCAGGAAGTTTGTCCAACTTAGCACACTTTATCCTGACTAGGAGTTTGGTACTTACCTTGCCTGTTTCTTATTGTCTTTCCTTTTCCCAGCTTTGTGAAGATTATTCCAGTGTCATCTTTGTTTCTGTGGACTTGTGTGACTTCTTCTTGAGAGACTCCATTTAAAAAAAAAATTGTTTAAGGAAGGATGATTCCCAAACCTCATCCCTGAGAAGGATAAAAGTACGGGCTCTTTTTAACTCTAGCTGATATCCTTAACATTCTACTTTTTTGGTCAGAGCAGTGGAGAAAGCTCAGCCTGTTCCATTGCTCCTGACTTGGTCAAATACACTCCACTAGCAGAAATAAACTTGTTCTATGGATACAGCCATACAGTGATAATATTTTACGATCTATTATTCCTAATTGATACATAGAACAATTTTCCAAATAATTACATATATTCTGTTGACTTCCATTAATTTGCATGTGTACATATGCTCTGTGGTAAAAAATGTAGCAGACTTTCTAAGCAGCCTTTTTTGCTTGTCATTAATTTATTACCTTTCTTTTAGTCCATGATGCAAAAACAATTACACATCACTCCAATTGGGTTCCTATAGGTAAGAAGGCTCATTGCCACAAATCAAAGGAATCTTAATAATATTTTATAAAGGCACGTAGGTGTGACTTTTGCACACTTTTTGTTGCCTTCTCCTGATGTCAGGTGGTTTAACAGATTAATCACCAAACCACTTGTGTAAACATCTTCTGCTTGTTGCCTCTTCTATTTGATGGTGAGCTGTTTTCTGCCTGGCAGGATTTATACATATAGTTCAAAATTAAAAGTATGGGAGGGGTCATTTGTGATAGAATGGATTATAATTGGTATAGATTATTAGTTACAGTCACTCTTCTCAGTTTAAACTGGCTGCCAGATTTGGATTTGAGAGGAATTTTCTTCAGAGTGTACAGATAAGGACCTGTTGTTGAGTTATTGTGCTTAAGTTTATTGTTTTGACAGGGGGAAAAGGTGCTAGGTATGTTTAGGGTTTTTTGTTTTGCTTGGTGGTGATGGTGGCTGTGGTTGTTTTAATCTTCCCTTCTAAATCTAGGGTGACAATATGTAACTGCTGAAAAGCAGAGCATACGTAAGGGCTGAATTCCAGCCCTTTCTATTTCTTTCTGTTACCTATATAATAGAGTTGTAACTGGGTATCTTGGTTTTCATTTCAGAACACAAAAGATAGTTGTTTTGTTCCAGATTTGAATGAATCTATGAAATTCAAGCTGGTCAAACTCTAGGAAAGCTTCTACAGAAGTTCAGTGTAGTTTTAGACTCCATTTATAAAGCTCTATCTAGCTTTATCTAATGTATCCTTACCAAAGGAAAAGAATTGAGTTATGCAGAGAATTGGCTTAGCTATAGATGTTTTTGATTTCTGTAGCTTGTAAAATTGCATGGTATTTGTACATGCTCATTTAAGATTTCATTTCCTATTTTATTAAGAAGGCAATCATATGAGATTTTACATCTTCTTATATATATAATTGCCTGTCATCAAATAGTTGTGCATATTCCCTTCTGTAGGTTAAATGGCTTGCACCTTACAGTCCTATTGACTGAAGCACTCCCAATTCATGCTGTTCTTTCCCAGTTGTGTGCTTTTACTGAATGTTTCACAGCTTTATTTCAGTCACTTTAAAACTTTAAACTCAGTCACTTTAAAAAATCACGTGTGGGATTAGCAACCCACGTCACTACAACCTCCTTTCGTGTAGTTGTAGAGGGTGATAAGGTTTCCCCTGAGCCACATTTTCTCCAGGCTAAATAAACCCGGTTTCTGTAGCCACTCCTCATAAGACTTGTGTTTCAGACCCTTCACCAGCTTGGTTGCCCTTCTCTGGACAAGCTTCAGCAACTCAATGTCCTTCTGGTAGTGAGGGGCCCAAAACTGAACACAGTAATCAAGGTGTGGCCTCACCAGTACCAAGTACAGGGGTACAATCATTTCCCTACTTCTGCCACTCCTGTTGGCCACACTATTTCACAAGGCAGGATGCTGTTGGCCTTCTCGGCCACCTGGGCACACTGCTGGCTCACGTTCAGTTGGCTGTCAATAAGCACCCCCAGGTCCTTTTCTTCGTGGCCGCTCCAGCCAATAGCGCTGTATGGGGTTATTGCGACACAAATGCAGGACCTGACACTTGGCCTTGTTAAATAAAAGAATCTTGCATAGGTTCAAGAATATAAGGACTAGCAGCCATTGGAGACTAAAACCTGAAAAGAAACAAGTCTAAGAAATGTAAAGAATATATGTGTCTTAGAATACAACAGAATGAGCATGGTATTTTTAAGAGGCATCAAAGCCTGATAGAAAGCAAGTTTTTAAAAGTTTATCGGAAAATATTTGCCAACTGTGCATTTCCCCAAAGAGGGATCA
Organism: Mesitornis unicolor; assembly: GCF_000695765.1. Classification (NCBI taxonomy): domain Eukaryota; kingdom Metazoa; phylum Chordata; class Aves; order Mesitornithiformes; family Mesitornithidae; genus Mesitornis; species Mesitornis unicolor. Next base: position 78,668 of record NW_010209737.1, on the reverse strand, counting down.
AATACTAGAGTGAACAAACAGCACTTTGAAGCTCAGTATTTTAATGTGCTAGTTCAGCATGCTTTTCGTTGTTTTTTTCTCTGGATTAAGCTTTGCCTTGCAGAAATCTGTAGTTCAGGTCTATAAAAAGCAGCTGTCCCTATAGTCTAAAAGGTAGATAGGTAAAACATGATATTTAGGATGCTTTTCTTCACCCAAGCCCAGATGTGTTGAGGTGAAAAAAACCTTTTGGGCCTAATAAATACCCTTGATGTAATTGTATCTTATTCTTCTTAAACGATAATTGCTTTTTGTCAAAACTGCAGTTGCATGGTTTTCCAAGAGGACTAAGATTTCAGAAGAAGGGCTTGTTAACTTTTAGAGGCTATTTTTAACAAAAAATCAGCAGGTTATATTTGCCTGTGTGCATTAGTTATTTTCCCTGGCTTTTTTCTCAGTAAGAAATTAGGATGCCTGTTTGGGAACCAGGTAGACAAGGGCTCTGGGAGCTTTCCTCATTTTCCCTGTTCTAATTTGTGATTTGCTACCTTTTCTCATCAACCCATCTGAAAATATTAAAGGATATGCTATACCTTACTTATAGGCTAGTACACTTCGTAGTTTAAACTGACTTTTATAGAGGAGCATAGTTTTAGGTAAATGCCTTTGGTCTGTGGTATTTCATGCTTGTAACTGAGTGTAAAATGTATTTCACATACATTTTTATAGACTTGTCCACATAAGTAAACCCATGCAAATTGCAGTCAGTAGCTGCATAAATGTAGGTTGTATTGCTTGAATATTTTAATGACATTAATAAAAAAAAGAAGGGATTGTAATACCAAGAAAGTGTCCTCATACTGTTTAAGCAGGTTTTAAAATACTGTAGAATGCAGAAAGTTTCCGTTTGTGACATAACGAGTATCCGGCATAACTGCTAAGACCACCACATGGGTTCAGACGATGAGGACAAGAATGAGGTTTATTTTATTGTGTTTATATTGAGGAATGAACCAGGAAAAAGTAGTTCTTTTGGTGTCTTGAGCAAGTCCTTTTGTCCCACACAGTTAAATACCTTCTAGTATTAATAAAACTGTTCACAAGAAATACAGCTTTCAGTGCACGAAAGGGATGAAAATTGTTGAGTAGAGTATTTTTGTTGAGGAAAAAACTATTTTTCAAACTGTGTATTGTTTCAAAAGACAAGTGTCATCTTAACTTACAACTGTGGTCTAAAAAGGTATGTCAAGTAAGGGAAGTTATAAGTACATTTGCACAGCCTGGACCAACAGCTCAGAGAAGGGTGAATTGTATTTAACTCTCAGGCTGCCTGGACGGCTAGAATTCTATAGCTGTATAATTTGTGTCTTTCATAATGTCATACAACTTGGCGCTTTTGCTGTGGTATTGGCTACTTCACAACTGATACCCCTCTTTCGTTTATTTCTCTGACTGCAGCTGCCTTTTATTCTCCAGCTCTACACACAGAGAGCATGTCCTTGAATGGTATTGTTCAGTAGTCAGACGTCAGAGGGAAGGGAAACCAGAAATACTTTGCATCTCATAGTCAGGGAGGAAAGGGAGTCATAAACTTCAACTGACAAAGTGCTTTTGTGAATTATGTAGGCACCTAGAAAAGGACATGACTTTTCTGGAAAATAGAGACAGCACCTAATATGTGCTTGATTAACTCAAGAAACAGTGGGAGCATTTCCATGGAAAAGGATTGCTAATAGTAATTTTTCCTAACTGAAGCAATCCTCTGCAAATACAACTAATGCTGTCAGTCAAGAGAAAATGATGAAGCAATACTGAGTAGTTTTCTTCCTTCCCCTGGTAAAAGCTATGGAGCTTATTCTAGGGAAAACATTAATCTGTCAAAGCCTACGCCGCCATCATCTCCATCACTGCATGGAGGATTGGAGCACGTTTTTGTCCATGCTATGTTTACATTCCTTAGAGCATAGTGCACTGTACAGGGGATTTGAGCACATGCTTGTGCTTGCATCCCATTCAGGGTGGAAGAAAGGGGCTTTATATGCCAAGCTGCTGCCAGCTGTTCTCATCCTTCTGGTGTAGACCCAGATATTCTGATGTTCTGATGAACATCTGCGCGATAGGAGGTAAAAAGTGGAGTGGCTTTCAACCTGCTCTGTTTGATCTCTATTACAAAAATAGAAAAGTGGTTTCCGCTCTATTCCAACTCTGGTGGAGGGCGAAGGAGGTAATGTGAGCTCGCTACCAGCCTGGGACCTGCAGGAGTAGTGTGTACCTGTAAGTATTGGTACCTTATGCTACAACATCAACTATGGTACTATGACAATCCCAGATACAACGGCCATCTTTAATTTATTTACATGCTGGCACAGTTATATATCATACTGGCAATATTTTTCTTACTAAACTTTAATACAGCAGCAGCATCAGAATATAAAATGACTGAACTCAAGGCTAATTAACACACCTAACATTTAGTGAAACTCTTTCAGTTCCAGAATCATCATATCTCATCAAAGTTACTGGATTCTCACAAATCCTTATGTGTGCTCTTTCTTCAGGTAGAGATCTCTAAATACTATTGGGGTTGGTTTGGTTGTGGTCTTGGATAGTTTTTTTTTGTTATGGCGTAGTAAGTGAGAGAAAAGTCTGAAACAGTTGTGGATAGATATTGTGTGTTTTAAATAAAGCGAACATTATCTCAAAAAGCAGAATCACTTGTTCTGGTAATTAAAACACAACACTGATGAATGTTTCATTGATTTATTGCAGTGTGACATGATCCAATTCTGAATATGCATTTCATAGTAAAAGCACATCAGTCTCTTGTTTTGCGCAAGTTCAGTATATCATAAGGTGACATTGATTTTTATTTATACATATATATTTAAATACAGATTAGGGTATCTACTTATATTTTTGGTGTAGATTTTCTTTATGCAAGACTGCTGTTAGAGGCTTAACATTTCTTTTAAAAGAATAAACATTTTTTCTAATTCTGTGTGTGATGAATATGTCTATGAAAACTAGAAAATATTGCTCATAATTAAAACAAAACCCTGATTTTGCTGGTGGTTTATGGACAAAGAAACCTTGTGTCATTTAGTACTAAGACATTGATGTTGAAGAGAATCCTAGGAAGAGAACATAATGAAAAATAGATCACCTGGCTGCTTATCAAGAAACATCCACCAGGAAATAATGATCAGACTGAAGTATGGGAAGAAATGTGGAGAGGGGATGTTAGGTTTTAGATTTGAGGAGAAACAGATATGATCTAGATCAGAGGGAAGGATGAAAAGGTGTGGAAAGGAGCAGGCAGAGAAAAGATATTTCAGAGTCTCATGTTGGTACTGGTATATCTTTGCAACAAGTCATAAAACTGATTCAGGCAGTTCTGGAGATGTGACAGAAATCCAGTGTGCTCTAAGGGTAATCTGGCAAAAATTCTCACTGGAAATGCCTCTTTTTAAACACTGGCAAAGAATGAGGCACCAGTCCTATGCCCAACAGCTACTTCTATGTGAAGCCAGGAAAAAATAGAATAAATGGTTCTACTAATCCCAGCTTTCTCCTTGCAATGCTTCTTTGAGGCAGATAAACATGTAGCTGTGTACATATACCTATGGTGATACTGAATATGCATAATCAGTTAGTGTTATATTCTGAAACTGCTAAACTATTATAATGTGCTTAGTAGAAATGTATCGAGACTTTAAATAAAAATTAAATAAATTTAAAAATCGGATGATTCCAAAGGGAAAAACAAAAGTCATAGTTGCATCCACAGATTGAATCCCTTTTCTGTAAAATATCAAGTAACTTCTAAATTTTAAAAAAAAATTCTCACATCTATTCAGCATATGTAACAAATCTTACCTTTTTTTGTGGGGGAAAACAATTGAACCATGCTGGCTGAAAGTCAATGTTTTGAAGCAAGTCACTTTAACCCAAATGATCACAGTTTTTTCATATCTTAAATTACTGAAACTGCAAAACTGCAGTATTACAACGAGAATTGACTGACAATTTTATCTACAGACATTCCTGTTGGTACTCTTGGTACTCACAGACAAGGTGAGATGGAGCTTAGTCATAGGGAGTGTTAACCTCTTCAGGTTTCTAAAATGATCCCCATAACAGTAACTGTAAAACTTCATTCCTTCTGTTTTCTTGGAATCCTGCTATTATAGATCCCTCAACCCTCCATCTTCAAAATCAAAACAGAAAATGAGCTTGACTGTGTCATGCTTTCTGGAATATTTTCTTTGACTGAAAAACTGCTGTTTGTTTTTTTTTTAAATATGAAAAGTACAAGTGCAGTTTTTCATTTGGGTCACCTTCCCAAAAGGTTTTTCTGTAGGACACAGGACAATCATTTAACAATACATTAAACACATTACTTGTGCACATGCTAAGGTTTTAATGACTATTAGCAGAAATTAAAGCTGAACCTCAGAAAACAGCTCACTAGACTAAGTGAAATGTATGGTCTTGGAAGTCTCTGTGCGTGCTAAAAAGTACTCTGTATATTTAGCCTCTTGGCAGGCTAGATTTTAAGGGCATGGAAACTGTAACTTCCTTGCCCACAAAGATTTAAATTTCTGATACTGTTTTGCTTTCCCTGTAAACTATTATAAACATCTTAATGTGGTGCTTTACTTTTAAAATCACTTTCTTAAAGGGAGGAGAAAAAAGACAAGACATGAATATAGGAAATGAAAATATACTGGTTTCGGTAAATGCTTTGTGTAGCATTTGTCCAGAAAGACTTGGCCATTTAAACTGGGTTTGTCAGTTTGAATCATTTTATTGATTATTTGGCAATGAATGCTAGTAAACAGATTGACATTTTGTTTCTTGGACTCTTGTCTGTTTCTCATGTAGAGTTATTAAACAGCTATTTTGAGACTGAGAAAAATGTTAGCTTTATAAATAAAAAGGCTTGTTACAGCTTGATTAGTAGGTTTTTTGCAAGTACTTTGAGTACTTCTCTCTAAGGTCTCAAATCTTTCCACATAACATGAACTAGTTTACAGGATTACCTTTATGAGCTCAAACTTTATTTACATTGTTGTCGATATAAATCTTTTCCTTAAGGTTACTAAGCTCCAGCATATGTCTCCTTATCTTGTTTTGCAATTCTGCAATTGCATATTCTTTCAACTTAACATTTGCGATTCATATGAAGTGCTTCTATTTTGCTGTAGAAACTTGGAAGCAAAACTCCTGCCTTTCAGAAGACTCATCTAGAAAAGCTGCTGCATAAATGTCAGTAAAGTACCATAAAGTTTTGTTACATTTTGTATAAATAATCTAGTATTTAGTATTCAGCAGAATGAGTGAGGCCCAGATGTGGAAAGTTTATTGCATGTTTTGCCTTCTATATTTCTTTGCAGTATATTTACCTATCAGACCTGTTCTTGTGTTGGTTTTTTTGGGGTTGGGTTGGGTTGGGTTGGGGTTTTTCTCCTGTCTGGATGAAGCTGGCAGATAACATTGCCACACGGTGTTAGAGCTGCATACATAAATGAGATCTGCGTAATGGATGCTAGCATGTGAGATAAGATTACTTCACTTTTGTGTGCACTTTAATGATAGCAACATACGAGCCAGAAAACCCACGGAAAACACAAATCTGATGCAAGATTAAATATTTAAATTAGAAAAAAAAGGTTATGTGCAAGAAAACAAAAGCACACAGGAAATCTCAGGCATAAACTTGAACTCAGTTAACTATTTTTTTTTTCTCATATGGTTGAGGAGAAATAAGATGATGAGGATGGCTAATACAATTGAGTCAATTAACAAAATCAGCAATGCTCACTGGCATTTGTGAGGTGGACCTGAGACTGACAGAAATGCATTCTAGATGTGGTAGGAGAGAAGTCTTAACTGATAAAAGTACTTTGGGAATGTTTTTAAAATGAAATAAGAAAAATCATGTCATATTACTCTAGTTTTAAGTGCAAATATTATAACTTCTGCTGCAAATGTTTAGCCTGCCTGATTAATAATCTTTATAATTTAGTCACTGAATAAAGAACAGAGCATATAACCATATCCTGGTAGTTACATTTTGTCAACTATAACATGGTTCTCTTTATCACATGGATGGCGATTATGTATGGGCAGAAAGGATAATAAGCAACATTTTTAATACAATGTATTTTAAAGCCCTGAAGCATAAATTCTTCAAAATAATATGTGAAGTCTCTTTTATATCATTATTTTCTAAGCATTACTCTCTACATATGATGGAGAATTTACACTTTTATACTGAGCCCATCTAAAGCTCAAATGAAAACACAACTGTTTCTACCCAAATAAGCCTTTTGAGTTAAAAATTTTCTCTCCCAGACTGCCCAATTAAAGGCAAAACTAGAAAAAAATATTAGTGTAACAAGATCACTTGTCTGCTGTTGCTCAACAAAGTTTGCACTTGAAAATGGGCGTGCCCCAAAAATTAAGTTCCTACATGAAATTATACCTATACTTCAGCCCCAGAGCCAGAGCTGAATCATTTCAGTATGACCAGGACTTTAGTGCTTGTGTTCATCTCTTCAAAGGCACAAGTAAAAATCTTTAAACTTAGGGAGCCCAACTCATGAAACTTAGCATTGCTACGTACTGCACTACTTCTTCATAAGTCATAGAAGTGGTAGTGCAAATCGGGAAAGCAGGACATTAACTGGTGGGGGCACATACATCCTACTGCCAAGCCATATGTATCCCCCACAGAACTACCTGTAGCTACTCTGAAATGCTTCAGAATATTTATCAAACAATAATTTTATGCTATTCCTGGGGAATACACTACCATAATACTGACAACATAAATATGTTGGATTATTTGAGAAAGGGGGCATAGTTTGCTGGTATATGGCCAGCCATCTGTATTAGAAAGCTTCAAAAGAAGCTGGTACCATGAAACCTTAAAAAATGAGACCAAAGCAAACAAACAAAAAAGCCCTATGCAAAACGTTTCTTATATGGCATGTGTTACAATGCCTTCTTTATAGAATTTTATATAATCTTGTTAAAATATGTAGTTTTTAGATGCTATGATTCTCTCATTCAAAAAATTAGATTTTAGCTAGCAAGTTTCACTGGCATTTGGCCCAAGATCATTCATGTTAAACATATCTCTGGAGAAAGCACCTGCCAAAGCATCGTGCATGCTATAGGATACAAAAATACACAAGCAGTTTCAAGAGCTGAAGATTGATAGAAGCATCGTTTCTCCCTTCTTGTGAGTATCTCCAGGGTCATTCTGTGTCCCCTAAATACTGCTGAGCAGCAGGGGACATGTTTGTGTGGTGCAAGTGGATGGGCTGAACAAAACAGAACCGAAACTCTGTCACTATAGGTTTTTCCCATAGCAGGGGCAGCAGCTTAGATCTCCTTTACAAGCTACTGTCTTCATGAAGTTTCTAGGAACTTGAAAATATTTTGAGACCTCCATTACAATTATTGGCTAAATTTGGCCAATAGTGGTTATAGGATGCTAGAATGAAAAAGCAACTTAATTGAAAAGTTTTATTTCCCAAAGGATGGTAGTGCTAAAAGGCAACTTGTTCTTGCTCAAACTGGGTTCAACTTGCTGTGAAAGGGATGCGTGCAAATTTAAAGGAAACACAACTTCTATTGCAGACAAATGAAACATTTGACATTTGTGGCCTAGAAATTCTGAGGAAAAAAATACCTGAAAAATTGTGTATTACAGATGCTAGTAAGACTTCTGTAGTTGGAGCTAATTAGATGGAAGACTGAACCATGCTGAGCCACAAGAGAGTATTTCAGAACTTGAGTTTGTGGATAATAAAATAGCAATTCAAGAAAGTGAAAGGAGATATGTTAAAATGTCTTGTCATCAGAGAGCCAGTCATGGTGTAAAGGACTAAAAATGGACAAAGGACACGAACACCTGAAATGGTTTTGAAACACGTAGCTGCTCCAATTATCTTGGAATTAAGCTTAAATGCCAATGTTAGAAAAGTTTTTCAGAACTTTTATTACTATGTTAATTTAGGGGACAAAGGATGTCTTAATTGTAGAATAATAGGCCTCTTAATGCAAGCTCAAGCCTGATATGGCACAAATGAGGTGCCCAGACTCTTATTTCCTTACGTTGCCGGGTCTGTACTGTGTTGCAATCAACTCATGTTTGTGCACTTCTCCTACAAAGCATCCTCAATTTTCCGTGCATTACTCCCCTATGGTGTGTGCTTTCCAAGTCAAATCATCAAATCTTTACTTTCCTTTGTCTGATCTGTTTCTGCCTTGCTGCTCTGTTTAGCCATTATCAAAAGGAAGTTAATTTAGTATCATTTGCTCCATTCTCTTAAATCAGTCCTAATATGTCTCCTCCAAACTCACTATCTAATAATTTTACCTACACTCTGGTGCAAGGGTTTCACACTTTCTACATCAGCTCACTTGAATTGTGAAAGGTTTTTTAGACAGTTTAGCTTGCTTACATTTAATAACTTTATAGCACCAGGCATAAGCAGAACTCTTAGTTAGGATCTGTGGATGTAATTGTAATACTTAAAAATAAATAATCTAAGTTGGTTAAAGGGCTGGAGTAAGATCTACGTCCATTTCAGAGCTGAGAGCTCTGACTCACATGCATGTGATTCTCCAGCAGGTACCTGAACGTAGTGTGGTAAATCTTTTGGGTTTCTTTTCCTTCTTCATGCCTCATTTGTAGCAACATTCTCTCGTGGGATATAGGCAACTTCTGTGGACTTCAATGGGAATTATTCATACTCTGCAAATGGAGAGCAGAGCCCATGACTGGACTGAAGCCAACGTTCTTTAAAAGTTCACATGCCTTGTATTGGCTCTCTAATTTAGACTCCTTCTGAGCAAACAAGGGGGGTGTGTGTGTGTGTGAAAAATAGTAGCAGCTGTTTCCATAAAAAATTCTAAGGGTTAACATAACATGATGTAAACTATTTCATCTGTTCTTCCTACTTGCCCATTTTAATCAGAAATGAGTAAGTAGAGCCTTATATGCAGTGGACTTGAAGAATGCTAATGGGATATCGGCATCATGTTGTACTCAGAGTACTTATGCCAGAATAGGGAAGCCTTTTATTCTGTAATTCTCTGAGGCAAGAAAGAGGCTTTCTGAAGAGTTACTTTAAATTTAAACTCTCATTCTAATGTTAGACAGCCTGTTGGATCTCTGAGTTAAAAATTGCTTCGGCTTTAGTTACTGGAGCCAGATGTAACATTGACCTTAAATGGTAAAAGCTCCCAAGAGTGAAAGAGAGGCTGGCCTGAGGGGAAAAAGAGGAATAACTGAAGTTTTAGGTAAGTAATCTCTATAACTGAGAATAAGCTCTTTTTCAGCCGTGAAGCAGAACGGAACCATATTTCTTCCTTAAAGGTACAGTACCTTCTTGTTGTGATACCAAGTAGTTGGTTCTTTCCATCTCTTCCCCCCCCTCTTCAAATTCTACCTCTTCTTTGTATTTTAGCTGCTTAAAAAATGGGTGTAGTTAAGAAAGCCTAGTTCTTCTTACATACTCTTTGGGAATATACAAGAATGAAAAAGAAAAAGCTGTGTTAATTATACTGAGGTTTGTTTAATAAAGGTACGTAGTCAGTAATTCAGGGCAACCTGATTCCCAGATACTGTTAACTGTACTGTGCTAGCCATTAGAAAGCTAGTCAGCAGCAGTATGTGTTCTAGGGAACCAGATATTTAACACATTTCTTTAAAAAAAATTTATTTGTGTTTCCTTCCCATATGCTTGCTTTTAACAGTGCTGGAGTTGTTCATTTTGATGGATTACCTACTTGTGTCTGGAACCTATCTTTTAAAAAGGCATTTCCAGAGCCATTTCTTTAGACTGTATGTGTTTGGTTTTAATCCTATTAGATGTAAATTAATACCATGAAGTTGTAATTGTTGTAATTGGAATGCTGTACAGGAAAAAAAAACAACAAACCAACAACAAACCAACAAACCCACATCTTCCCATTTTAAAGCATGTTTGCTTTAGTATGAAAAATCACGGCATTTACATTTCCTGTTATTTTGGTCTTCAGTTTTATCTGTGCTATTTGCTAGGTACTCTCCACTGAAGTGTATTTTATTTTTTGGTAAATTAAAACACTTTTTTTGGTCTTACTAATCTGTATGTTAAGCTCTTTTTTTTTTTTCAGAGAGCACTATCTAAAAAACATGAAAGAATGAGGTCAGTACAAGGAAATGATAGGTGAAATTGAAGACTCAGGTTTCTGTTACTAACTCATTAGTAACAACTTCTGTTAGTGAGCTGCTTTTTCAAATTATATACAGCATGGTTTTGTCTGGTGAAAAATTCTCTGCAATCATCAGCAGTGAATTTCCATCTCTGTGGAGTGATCAGACAGTAGTTTTTAGTTTATGCCATGCAAAGATTGGGTGAATCTAGCGTTCTGAGCATAGACAGTGTCCCTGCAAGTGCTAACAGTTACTGCATTTATATTTGATATAGGTGCTTTATATATTTTATATATTTTAATGAAAATTCACTTCATCCAGCTTCAGGAGAATGTGATAAATGAATCTTACTTGTTAAAACATTTCAGATCTGGATGCAAAGCGTGTAATAAATGTTCCTTTTCTTTTTCTCTGGACTCTCATTATTGAACAGCTTAGAACTTTTCAGTTAGGCTTGTAGGTGATCTTCATGTTTTAAATCAACAATTATATCCCAAATTAACAATTATACCAAAGTCAGAGCTTAACATCTAACGGTATCTAACAATACAACCCATAGAAATCTAGGCCTATTAGACCTAACAGTGGAAATGAAGAAACAGCCCAATTTATTAAATGCCGAATACTACAGTCCTCACTTTCTTAGTAATCTTGTATTTTCTCACCTCCAAAGGCCCTCATTCTAATTTCTTGGTCTTGCATGTGTTACTTTACTTATGATGTTTTATGCACTCCTTCAACTTGTGCAAGGATGTGCAACTTTAGACAGTATTTAGAAGGCATTCAGGCTTTAATAAGTTATTTTTGTGTATGGACTGGAATCTAACTCTTCTGTGCCTGAACTAAGTGTTTTCTTTTAATATATGCTATTTTGTCACGTTTCAGCAACTATTTTTCCTATTCCATACAATCCTTTTTTATTTTGTAACTTAGAATATATGATATAGTGCCTATTTGTACATTTATCTCCAGTAAAGATGTTTTGATAACAAGTGCAATTTTAATACAAAAAGTACACATTGGTCATTTGTACATAGTGAAAATTGTGTGATAACACCAGGGTTTGATAAAGTACCTAGTATTATCCACGTATTTAACTCATATAAATCCATCTGCTTTACATCCCTCTGGATTAAGCTCTAAATTCACTGCTGACACAAAAACCTGTACACCTCCCTATCTCCTATCTTTTTATATGTTTGAGTCAGTTTTAATAACTATGGTCCTATTTAGTTGGAACCAAAGCAGTAGGAGTTATTATCTAGCAGCCAAATTCATAGTTCCAATCTTTAACACCAGCTTCTTCCATCATCCTTTGGATCAGTGTGCTCTATGCCAATTTTTAATGATAGTGTGGTGTCAAATCACTTTTTTGAAAAGCTGGATAAGACTGAGTATGGCAAACGAGGTAAAAGGAGTTGGTACAGAGAAGAGGCAGATGTGAAAGCTTCTCATTTCAAGGGTCGTCTATGTAAGTTCCTTACACTTCATGGAGTTCTCTTGCCTCATCTATTTGCTGTTCTTAGAGAAGTGTATAAATTCAGGAAAAAGAAGCATCAAATGGCTTGTGAGTGGAAGGAGAAAGAAAATCCTCTCTGTTTCAAGGTTTGTGGGCTTTTTAAAGGTCTTGGGGATTTGTGGGCAGAGACAGATCTCTTTTCTGTCCTATCTTGCAGCCTTCCTGTAAATGAAGCAGAAGAATTTCCTTGTGATGTGTTTTCCACTTGTACTTCCTTTGAAAAGTGGGTAAAAGAGATGTTTTGGATCTCAGTATCACTGACAGAAAGCAAATCTGAGTGGGTGATGGATCTTTGTAAGCTTATAAACTAGTGACTCAAGACATGAATTATTGCTTACATACACGTGTAGTAGTATGTTACAGAGAGCTAAGACTGCGACTGTTACGGTAGCACTTTGATATAATAACTCAGTTTCCTTCTCTTGAAAGTAGGTCCTAAGAATTATGAAAAGGAAATAGGGATTTGGTACTTAGAACATGTGGACTTGTAGCCTCAGGTTTTGTTGTAGAGCTTAGCTCTCCAGTATCCTCAGATTTAATCATCTTCAGTACTTTTTTTCTTTATTTTTCTTTAATTTTGTTTATTTCAGTGTCTGTGGTTAATTTTACAATCTGAAAAATAATTTGAGAAATTCAATTTTACTTAGGAATTACCTAAGTAAATATTAATTATCTGAACGATTTAAATAAAATTAAACACAATCACCACCACCCCTACTTTATAGCTGAAATCAAGAATACCTTACCTTCTGCTAGAACTTTTACCTGCCCTTAAAATGTACAAAACCCAAAGTCTTCAGGTGTCACAAGTCATCATGGACCTGTAATATTGCAGGTATGGTCACCTGTGGGTTTGGGCAAGTAAGGTCTGTAGAATATGAGGGTATGCTAACACAGATTGCTTGAAAAGGGGAGGATGAGAGGGGCAGGGAAGCAAACGTGCAAACTTGGCAGCTAATGTAGGTCAAGTGCGTATGTAAACCTGAAAGTGTCTTTCCCCAACTAATACTAAAACATTTTCTGTTGTGTTTTGTCATGATACATAGTTATACTTTGGAATCACTGTGCTATATCCCCTAATTTATGTGCAAATACACTTATCGATTGTCCAAAAAGAGCTGCAATCTCATGGCTATAGAATGGGGTCCACTGCATTAGTTGCTGCAATTTCTGCAAAAAACGAAGAACTTGAAATGTTGATATAACAAACAGGGGTTGGGGTAGGGAAGCATTTTATGTAGGGGTTGCACACTTGGTTCATACCAGGTTTTGCATCCTGGAAGTATATACATGTTAGAAATTCAGCGCTGCTGAGTCAAGTACAGCAATTACTTTGGGCTAGGGGCTTGCCTTCAGAGTGAAATGATTGCTGTTTATATGATTCTGTAGAAAGTTTTGTAACACTGAAGTTACACTTGGGGAATTTGGCTCTGAGCCTTTGCTTTTGAAATCATCAGCAAAGTTTCCATTGACTTCAGTGGTGCCAGATAAGGCTCTTAGTGAATACCACAAAGACAAAGGCTATGTTAGTTAGCAGGAAATAAGAGTCTGAAATCTAGGAGAATTTGAGTAGGAGCAGTGAGTCTATTTTCACACATCTTATTTTGGACCTAGAGGGAGGCACTAACAAATGGTAGGATTCATAGAATCAGGTCTGTTTCTGAAATTTTGGAAAAGAAAAAGCCACTATTTCATTTTGAAATGTTCTCCCAGTTTCTCTAAAATGTCTCTGAAAAGTTGTTTCTAGAAGGGGGTCTATGTGTGCAGGTAGTACATTATAATAAAGTGGGATATGTCAATTAACATTTCCTGCTAAAACTTTCAAAGTTGTGCTGAACTGTGCTCTAGCTGCTGAAAATAACAATTAAAAATAAAGTGTCTAACCAGAAGTTGAAGGAGAGTTGTGGAGAATAAGGGAAATGATTTAACAATGTATAAAAATGCACACCACTGAATTTCACACGTTTTTTCTTTTTACATAGTGAATGGATGTGACTGATCTTTGGGCTCATGAAAATAGCACAATATAATTAGGGGCCTAGTTTGCCCCAGGAGAAGGTTCTAAGTCTAGCTGATGTTCTGCACATCATCTCAGACTGGAAAAATCTTGGAAGCAAATCGAAGTATTGTGCTTAGTGCCCTTTGCAAGTATAGTTGTGCCTGTCACCTTGACTTCCCTGAGGGCTGTTGCAGTTAATAAACTTATAATTCCTATTCTTTGATAGGTATAATTATCCACATTACTCTAAAAGCCATTTTTAGTAAGTGCAGTAGTCAGAGAAGCAGACTGTAGAAAACCTATCAGATGTACTGGAATTCCTAAGTGTCTTAGGCACTTAAAGCAATATTGGGAGACTTGGAAACTGTTCTATGTTTACTTGCTGAATTAAGTGAAAATACCTGTGACAAACAGGGAGAAAAATTTTGTGGGATACATTCTAAAGCATGTAAGACTCAATTTTTATCTATGTTGAGCTTTTGGAACCTGTTTGAAATCTCTCCTGTATAACACACGGCATTAAAATGTCTCTTCCAAAACTCACATGTTGTGTGCTAATGTTATAGACTAACTGGAACTTTAACAACCTTATAGCCTTATAAGAAGCTCTTGACATTTTCTTTTGGATTAAATTTTTTAAAAGTCTTTGACATTTCCTGTTTAACAGATTTTAAATGGTTTATGTTGGTAAAATGGGAAACATCAACCATCCCACTCTATACAAAGCTGACATATAACCATAACAGAAAGGTGAATAATACCTAAAGATCCCCCAGGAAATCTGTCCTGTTGCTGCTTGGTATTTCCATGGCTAGGAATGTGTTCAGAAATTACAGTGAACACCAAGTGGTGTTTTCACTGATCTCTTGTAGAAACAATACAGAACTTAAAGGACTCAGAAGACAATACTATACCAGAGAAAAGTAGCCTTTATTATGAAAATGATGAATTGTATTTCCTTAAACCACATAATGGGCCAAACACTCCTTGTAAATCACTGTTACTGCGTTTGGAATGTGCAGAGCTTTGCCTGTATGTGTGAAATAAAGGTCTCCCTCAGTGGATTTTGATCCATCCTGAGTATCTGGCTGCACTTCATATGAAGACAAGTTCCCTTTTTCTGTTGCTTAGCAGGTAAAGACCAGAGTTGATGGGAAGTTTTCCCTTCAGAATAGGACCTCATAAATTTTTTGCATAACTTTTTACAAAATGGGCAGTATTTTTCAGCTGTCTTGTTCTCAGGTAGTAATCGGTGATATGCTTTCTCAAAACAAAATCCTTTAAACTCACATTATGCCTTACTCTTATCTGTCGCTTATATGATTCAGAGGTTATGAAGTTGGGAGGTTTTTTCTTCCTTTTGAAGGTGGGTACTGTACAATCATCTTGTGTACTTATCTTCTGAGCATCTGCTTAGAAAATAAAACAACGTGCCATTTTGACATCCAAGAAAGTGCTATAAAAAGTGTGTTGCTATGTTTAAATGCATACACTCAGTTGCTATGGCAATAAAAACCTCAAAAATTATGTACAAATTGCTGTAGTGCATTACCAGCCCTTTCTGGGACAGGGAGATTGTGGGACTAAGAATATGGCAAAGATGCTCAGTGTATTGGGGCACAGAGTTGCTGTGCAGTTCCAGGTGGCCTACCTGTATAAATCCCAAAGTGTCTGTGTCAAAAGCGACAGCTGGATCCCTACTTAATTTAGTTTCTTCTTCATGACTTGTATGACAGAGTTCAATACTTTGAGTACATCACATTTCTCTACTAGAGAATTTGTTGAAAATGTCAACCTTTCTCTATACTCCTTCAATGCCGTGGTATCAAGTGTGAAAATCGGCATACAGAGTGCATTGGGCTGTGTAGATTTCCCCTCTGTAACATTACAATAGTTGGTCTGAAATGCCCTTGCTCCTGGGGTAGTTATGGGAACCCTGCTATCAAAAAGAAATGAAATAGTAGCTAATGGAATCCCTAGCATCTCTCTGGGACTCAAAGCCTTAAACATTCAGTTGCTTCTTGAAGAGAGCAGGAAATCCAACTTCCTTCATAAAACATAGTGAGTAAAGGAAGGCATGTTGTTTTGGCAGCTGTAAGTTTAGTTATGGAGTTGAATTGTTATTTCAGGCATTTCTATGCCTTATTCTCTCTTCTACTGAGCAACAAGTTAGACAGGAAAAAGAAGACCTGGAAAAAATGGAACTTTGTTTGAAAGCAATATAACTGTTCTGTTCTCTTTATTCCTAATTGCTTGAAGAATCCTCAAGGTTCAGATGACGTTGGCTTGAACTGCATAACAGTGTGCTGTTCAGTTTGAATATGGTAATCCACAACAGTCATGAAATTATTTCATGTGTTTTCCTTCACATTAGCTTTGAAGTCCAGTTGAGAGGTCTGACAGCAAGAATATATCAGTGGTAGAAATACATATTTTTCGGTTTTGTTTCAGTTGTTAGTGATTAATGTTCTTGTCCAAGGGTCACACTGTTGGTAAACATATAGATTAAATGAATCTTAGAGGCACTATGGTATTCTGTAGTTTGAAGGCACACCTAAATCCTCTAATAATTCTAAGTACATTTGGGTTACTTTTTTTTGTATAAAGTCTGAATAAACTACTACCATGTACATAACTTATAGTTTTTCTCAAAATAAGAGTTGCAATGTTACATAGATAGTAGGGCCTCTCTCATTTCTGCTACAGAATAGCTTATATTTGCAACCTCATTACAGTATTTTTCGGTAACTAATTTTGAGCATCTTTGGGACTTAATTTAATGTTTCTTTTCTTTAACTGTTGAGGAATCTGACAATTTGTAGCTTTATAGCTGTGTAAACCTCCATACGCATGGAAGCATGCAGCTTCCCTGTGTGGATCGTTTACTTTTCTTCTCAGCAGTTCTGCATGGAGTACTGGCCAGTCACCTTTATTATTAAACAAAAATGCCAACAGGACTGACTGTGGTTTTGTTTTGGTTTCTTTTTTGTTGGTTTTGGTTTTTTAAACAGATATCATAGAGGATTCCAAATGTTAGAACTATAATTATTAATTGTTACTTGTTTATTATTTTTTCCTTACAATTCCAGGGATTACCTTTTAGGTTAAGCTTGGGAGATGGTTCTGTGGTTACACATAGTGTGCCTGTAAAATTAGCACATTTATGCTTCATTTACAATAATGTAACTTTTACTGTTGACAGTATATGGTTATGTGAATAATCTAATTGGAGGGGGGGAGAAGACAATGGGAGGAGATGTGTGAAACTTATAAACTGTAGCTTTTATGTTTCATGATCCTGTCAAATACTTAAAATACAGGAACATGTTTTTCCTTAGAACTGTGTTCTACACATGTAGCACCCTCACCACGATTGTTATGACATCAGTTTATTCTGTATTTCAAAGCTATTCTGTGTAGTGTCTGTTTTGGATGCTGTACCCCTGAACATACATCTGTCATGGAAATACAAACTGCCTGATATCTGCCATCCCCTGGGTCTACTTTGGTTGAAACTTATCACCAGTTTCAAAAGCTATGTCAGTGAAGGTGAGAAGGGGGAGAGTTGAATCACAGAATATGAGGAGTTGGAAGGGACCTGGAAAGCTCCCCCAGTGCAACCCCTGCCAGAGCAGGATCACCAGAGCAGTCACACAGGAACACGGCCAGGTGGGTTTTGAATGTCTGCAGAGAAGGAGACTCCACAACCTCTCTGGGCAGCCTGGGCCATGCTCTGGCACCCTCACAGTAAAGAAGTTTTTCCTCATGTTCAGGTTGAACCTCCTGTGCTCCAGCTTGGGACCATTGACCCTTGTCCTGGCATTGGACATCACAGAGCAGAGCCTGGCTCCTTCCTCCTGACACTCACCCTTTACAAATTTATAAACATTAATGAGGTCACCCCTCAGTCTCCTCTGCTCCCAGCTAAAGAGCCCCAGCTCCCTCAGCCGCTCCTCATAAGGGAGATGCTCCACTCCCTCAATCATCTTTGTGGCTCTGCTGGACTTTTTCAAGCAATTCCCTGTCCTTCTTGAACTGAGGGCCCAGAACTGGACACAATATTGCAGATGTGGTCTCACCAGGGCAGAGTAGAGGGTGAACAGGCAACATGGCTGCTTAAGCTTTTTTCAAGGAAAGAAGAATTATATGTCTATTGGTTAGAGACATGTTTCTCACTGTATACTGTCCATTAGCCTTCTTTAAGTGTTAGCTATGCATTTATTCTTCCCAAAATCTATTTTTGGTCTTGTTTTCCTTGGAATAAAGATTGTGCTGTTATTCTGGTTGTCAGCCAACTATCCTTCCCCCTTCTTCCCTGCCCTCCCTTCATTCCCTCTCAGTAGCCTTTGAACTTGTCCAATTTGTTGAATTTGGCAAGAGAGGATCTCAAAAGTATTATGTGCCTACAAGTGAAAATCAGTGGTGTGGTAAGAGAGGAGAGACTCAGCTTAGTGCTGCTAAGGGGAAAGGCTCCACTCTGAGCTGAAATCATTATTGATTCTGTTCGATCTGCCAGCTGGCAGCCTGGCATGTGTGACGCTCAAAACCAGGCACAGCAAATGTTGTCTCCTGTCCCTCCAGACTGGCAGCAGACTAGGAGACAAGTGAGCTTATTATGATGAGGGAGGTAAGGTGCAAAATCATTAAAATAAAATACTCAAAGAATAGGTTTTGTTAGCTCAGCTACTTAGAAACAATTTGCTTCTTAATTTAGAGAGACATAGGTTACAAAACTGTTTATGAACTGATATCTTAACTTTATTTTGGAAAACTTTTGCAAATGTGTGTAAAACAGATCATGAAAGGTACACACTGATAACTCTCCTGTGATTTCACACTAAATTCTAATAGTTGG
Source organism: Mesitornis unicolor (assembly GCF_000695765.1). NCBI lineage: Eukaryota > Metazoa > Chordata > Aves > Mesitornithiformes > Mesitornithidae > Mesitornis > Mesitornis unicolor. Next base: position 60,100 of record NW_010209737.1, on the reverse strand, counting down.
TGGCAGTCCATATGTTTGTCTTCTTTCCAAAGCAGTGCAGAGCAGTGTTAGATTGTAAAACAGACCCTCGGCTCTTTTGCAGATTTTTCCATCAAGGCAGTGCCTAAATTGAAAAGATTCTGCAGTCACTGGGAACTGGCTATAGACTCGACTCAGTCCGCTCTTCAGGCGTGTCAGTCAGGCTCATGGGAATGTTGTCAGTGGACAGGTTCTTCCCATGGTGAATAAATGTCAGCCAGCTGGGTAAAGGCAGCCATTCTAATTAGGCTTTCCTTATATAACAGATGTTTTGAAGCACAGCCAGGGAGGATAAACTAATATCTAGAGACAGCAGCCCTCATCTGCTTTCTGGTCATTTGAAGAAGGCAGCTGAGGATCAAGAATCCATGTTCTGAAAATTTTCTTACAGAAGGAAAACCTTACAGGAGGTTTCTCCACTAATGGTGTCCCTTTGTTTGTGCATATACGAGGTCAGTGTGCAAGCTCGAAGGCTGATGAAACTCCAGGAGTTACATATCACAGACACTGCTCACTTGCAACTGTGCCTTTAGGTACCCTTTTAATCACCTAACCTAGATTTACTTTTTTCTTGAAAACATACAGCAAAATATTGGATGACTTTTCTGAAGATTACTCAGAGTATGCAAATATTGGTTTTATGGAGCAGATCATGAATGCTTCATTTCCTGCCCTTGATTTTGTGGGTTTTAAATAACTCTGGGTAAACCAGTAACACTAAAGAGATGCTCACAAAACCAAAGAGAAATGGTGACCCTGTTAAAGAACTCTCCCTCTGACTTCCTTCATCTCATCTTAGAAATTTGTAGAGGCCCTTTTTGTTGAAGTTAACTTCAGTAAAAACCCAGCGAAATAAGATCTCATTTGTTCTTAAGCAAACTGACTACATATTTTCTGTAAGTCACTGATTAGTTATTTTGTGATTATTTGAAAGAAAGAAAGAAATTAACCTGTGGTAACATCCTGTTTTCTTTCTTTGGTTGATCATCTGTTTAGGAGGAATTGTTTGGTTTGCTTAAACAAACTAAAAAAGCCCTTCTCTGTCTAGATAACATGAAATTTGTTTCCTTTTATGTTTAAAACAGGAGCCCTCTGCCTACTGCATTCCAGCCATAAGCCTGCTGAGTTTTCACTATCCTTTCTTCACCTATGCTAGAGGGCACTATGCTGACCGTGACAGTTCCAAACCTGTAATTCCTCTGATAGGTAATGCCTTGCTTTCTGGTTTTTAAATTTTAAATTTTACTGCAGTTATTTGACACAGTTGGGCTAATTTCTCATTTGTGGATCTCATCCAGTGAAGTAAATAGGAGTCTTGTGCTTGTAAGTTACATAGGTCTGTTACTTGTTATTCTGAAAATTTTTATAAATATTTCAGGTCACACTTAACATGCATTTAGAATCCATGTTTCTTTCTTTCACGTGTGTGATATAGAAGTGTGGTACCATTCACTCAGGTTGGCAAATGCATTGTTACAGAGAATATTGTAGTTGCCCTATTTGTTTATCTTTTAGATTATGTTGTTTCTTCAGAAAATCACTTCTGATTTAACTTGATAATGAGAACTTTGGCCAAAAAATCATAGCTGACTGATTTTATTTTAAGTATTTCTTTAACAAAAACACAAAAATGTCATGTTCAGTTAGTAACTTTATCCTCTTCATTCTGTAAAAATATACTTTTTTTTCTCTAAGAGGGTTAAAAACAAAACACTTGGAGGGAACACTTAGAAAATGAATTTGTGGGTTGTCATTAAGCACCATGGAAATTAAAATAAATATTGTTCTAACTAAGAAACATTAACAACAACAAAAACGTTTGTGTTGGAAAAAATCTTTACATGCCTTAGAAACACGTTCAACACAATTTGACATCACTTATTTGCACAGATCAAACAATACATCTTTAGATGTTGGGGTTTTTTTTCAAATAGACGTATATCTTGTTTGTTAAGCTAGCCTGGCAAGTGTTACTTGTTCATAGTCAGTTGTTACTTATTATAAAGAAGAAATAAAGAAAGGCTATGAAAAAGAATTAGTGGGACGTACATGCAGTGTTTGTAGAAAACCTAGTAAGTTTAGTTCTAGCTTCCTTCTTTCTTTCAGTCTGTGAGGCAGAACCATTGGGAAGATGGCTTCCTAATGACTGCGGGCAGGGATTTGGATAGAAGAGAAGACTAATACAGAGAATTAAGATTTTAATTCTTAAGAATTTCATTTCTTAGCCAGTAAAATTAAGAGAACAATAGAAGCTATCTCTCTTTAGCCCTCTATTCCTTCCCTGCCCCAAGCAATTTTTTTGGAAGGTAGTCTGTCGTTATTCCCTTCAGGAAAGGGAGTTATGTACAAAAAGGTTAATTTTAGCCTAATGAAGTTGTTCTCCCGGGCCTCCCCCATAGTCAGCTGAGAAGAGAGAGGTTCTTCCAGAGTGCAATTCAGAGAGCCTAAATTAAGATCCTGATTTTAGGACAGGAGCTTAAGTTGACTTAAAAACAAACAAAAAACCCAAGCCAACCAGCCAAACAGAAAAATTAAGGAGACAAATGGCCTTGGGCTAAAGTGAGACTCCGTGAAAGGTGCCCTTTATACGTATTCTCATGCCTCCCAATCTGTTGAAGGCATGTGGTACTATAATAACTCTTTTACTGAATATGTACAGAATGGAATAGGTCTAGGCTCTTTTTCTTCTCTTGCTCTTTCCCCTGCTGAGAATTCAAATCAAATTTAGTGTTACTGGTTTTGGTGGGAATATTTGAAAGAAATCTTAGATCATTCTTTAGCAACTGTATCCAGGCATATCTAGACTGATGAATCTTCAAATGGAAACAACATTTTCATTTGACAAGTAGAACAAAAAATCTGCATTGTCTGTAAGGAAAAAAAATCACTTCCTCAGCTTATCAAAGTTTGCTTTCTGTATATCAACTCTAATAGCTATAGTAGGACTAATGTAAAGCTAGTGTTCAGTTTAACTGAATTGACAAAGGAATATAAGTAAACCAGAGAAAGATTCATAATGAGTACCAAAACATGATTTCTAAGGGAAAACTGCAGACATGAGAGCTTCAAGGGGAAAAGGGATACTGAGATGAGAAGTTAACTTTTAGGTGTTGGAAATACTGTTTGCCTTTTGAAAAGTTCTTGAATGCTTTTTTTTATGTGCCAAAGCAAAAAAAAGTTACAAACTGCTGTTTTTTTCTTGAAGAAATTGTCATCATAGTGATAGAATAAACACATTACATTTTATTCCTACTTTATAGCAAATGTGTGTGGATATATTTTGTTTAGATAAAGTTCTCAAGCCCAATGATTTTTAATTGGAAAAGATACTATTTTAAATGCTTAATACTAAAATGTTTTATTTGTATCACAGAAGCTTTGATCTTGTAATACATCTGTGATAAAGATGGTGACTGACATTTCACAACAATTTAAAGGAATTGTTTGGTTACTTTCTCAAAATAAAGCTTTACTTAGTTTCTTGAGCTGTTTCAGGTGTAGCCACCTGTGTGCACTTTGATAAGTAGCTGGAGAAGATGTTCTGCAAGATAACAAGTGCTATACTAGACAGTAGAACACAAGTTTATGGTAAAAGCATGGAAAATTAGATAATTTTCTAGAAAACATGATGTTTCCTTAAATATTATTACATTGAAAAGGAAGCAGTACTGCAGCTCCTTACTAGTCTGTTAACAAGAGATGGTTGTTTGGTTTGGTTTGGTTTTTTTCATAATTTTCATACTGGCCATATCCTGAATAATCAAGCAAAGATCATTATGTCAGTGAGTAAGAACTTTGGCTTTTTTAATTTAGAAAATTTTAATTACTTTAAGTTCATTAATGTACAATTATTATGTACTTATATTAAGAGATGCTCCCCCCACCCCAAAAGACAGATGCTCGCTGCATTCTGAGTAACTGTCTTCTGGGTGAAGGTAGTCATGGAATAGGTATTCAGAGACCACGAATGAAGCGTAATGGCTGTTGAAAACCAGGAGTTATTCCCTGCTTGCTATCATGTTCCTTTGCTTGTCTGTACTTGCCAAATCTGTTGTCAGTAAGGTTTCCTTGCTTAGTCCTGTCCTACAGGCCTTCCAACAGGAGGAAAAGATGTGGCCCCCTGAAGTTAAAGGCATATTTAACCTAGTGCTGCAGCAGTCCAGCACAGGGAAAACTTGGAAGTTTAGAAGCAAACAAAATGTACTGTCTGTCTCTTCAAAGCCTTTCTGCAGTGAGTGGAAGCTTTGATTGTGCTTTTCATTACTGGAAAAGAAAGTAGGTTGCTTACAAAGTTTGGTAGACAAGAATTAAATATAGTTTGTCTGCTTTGATCTTGTGCAGGGACTGTTAGTTGTCCAAGTACAGGGCATGTACATGGCTTGCGATGTAGATTCTAGCAATAACACATGAGAAGTTACAGTGTTAGGTATTTTCTCTTTGTTATTAAAGCAATCTGTTTGTGAAATTTCTTTTCTAGATTCAGCTTACTAGGTATACAAGGGAAATATTACTTACAGTGTGAAATAGCTTTTAGCCTGATTTTTATGCTGGCTGAACTAGAAAGAAATAATAATTAGAAAAAGATAAGAGATACTTCCATGCTCTATCTTAGAAAGTTTTATTTATTTCTTTGCACTCTACTGGTATGGATCCTGTGGGAGAGAATCAGTGGGAGTTGCATCTTAAAACATTCCCCCAGTTTGTACCACTGATCTGAGAAGAAATTATTCTCATGTTTTTTTTCTGACTCAGCCACATGTGAGGTGGAATGTAGGCAGTACTGTGCAACTGAATATATGTGATAGGTAAGGGGATGGCAAAGGAAGAAACTGGTAGGCTGAGACAGTAAGAAGGAAAAAAGATGGAGAACGGCAATAAACCTTTGAAATCAAGGGATGCAAACCTTCATGCCAGTCTCAGTTTCTTGAGCTTTTGGGAAAGAGGGAAAGAAAGAAGATTCTATAGTGGTTTTCACTTGTGTCTTCTCTTAACTAGTATTGCAGTCAAACAGAATTTTCTTCATACAGCTATAAAATTATGAATGTCATTTAGTGTGTGTGCAAGCAAATCATGTGTATTTACATGTCAGACTGCAAAGTTTGAAAAGTGCTGGCTCACTATCTTTTCTCCTGTGAAATCCAGTAATTCTTTTATGACGAGTCTGAAAGAATTGAAAATACTTTCAGTGCCCTGCCACCCAAATAGCCGCTTAACATCTGCAGTTTGTTCATATTCAAGAATGTAAAACGTGACAAAGCAGGGAGATGTCAGACATTCTTCAGACTGAGATGTGTTTACTGCTTCAAGAAGGCTGCTTAGGAATCCATCCTATGGCAGCAGGATCTTCGTCCTGGCCTTGGTCTTAGCATGTACTGTCTTGTATTGACTAGAAAAATGTAAGGAGAAAAGTCTTTTTCTCCCGTTGATTTCTTATGTCTGTTGTTCTATTCATTCCTTAAACACTGCTAATAACTCTTAATGGGCATAAAGGCAATCTTCCTTTGTTCACTTTATCAAAGTAAATTTCTTTCAGAAATTGAATCTGATTCTGCCAGGAAACATTAGTACTGTATATAATTGCCTGCAGATAATTCACCTAATCCCACATGAGGATGGTGTTTACATTACACCAAAAGCAGGAACATACCTTAACCCTCACTGTTTTCAACCATCTGCAGGTTAGAGCCTTCCATGTCCAGAGGCTGTATAACTACCACTGTACCTCTCCTCTGAATGCCTCTAATCCCTTTTTGAACTCACTTATATGCTCCAAATCTTCTACTTCCTGTGATAACAGATTGAGTTATTTAGCTATATATTGTGTGAAGGAGCTTCTTTTGTGCTTAAACTATTGCCTGATAACTGCTTTTGGTATCCTCATCCTTATATATGGTGAGGAATTGTGAGCAAGTGATTAACAGGCCACCCTCTCCACTATGTTCATGACTTTTTTTAAGATTTCTAGCCTGTTTCTATCCAGAAATGTTCCTTTTGCAAGTTGAAGTGCTTTAGTCTTTTGTGCATGGAAACCATTTGCAATTTCTGGACGTTCCTTCTTCCGTGTACACTTTGTGTTTATGTTGCATTTCTTTGCGATGTGACTAGAACTCTTTCGAACGTTTGGGCATAATATGCTCATAATCTATGTTGTTCTCAATTCTTTCCTACTAATCCTTAACATTTTTGCCTTTTTGGCTGCTGCTGAATGCTATTTTCAGAGAATTATCCAAAATAACTCAGATTTTTTCCCTGACTGGTAAAACACAATTATGAGCTCTGATTTAGCAAAGTATATTTTACGGTTATTTTTCCCCATGTGCATTGATTTGCATTATTCAGCAGATGTATTTCACCTGCCATTTTATCATCCAGGTACTTGGTATCCCATAAACCACCTTGCCTGGCTTTAGATCTGATTATCCCATCTCATCTTTAATCAGTTGTTCACACCCTCTTTTCCAGATTCTTGGACTATGTTGAACACCACAGTCCCTGTGGGAGTGTAATCTCTGCAGCAGAAAGGCAGATCTGTAACTTCTACCCTTTATTCTTTTCCTTAAACTGCAAGAGGTCTTTCCCTCTTGTCCTGTGAGAGCAGAGTTTCCATAAGATGTCTGATAGAGAACTTTGTCAAAACCTCCACATATTGCCTGTATTAAAATGCTTGTTGACTTCTGTAAAGAAATTTAATGAAATAACAAAGATAAAAAATTTATCGTTCTCATCTCTGCATCTATTTAGTAATAAAATATTTCATAAATTTCTTATGTAGGACAGTTATTATCTTAAAGTTAGGAACTAGGATGAATGCCTAAAGTGATAATGAAATTGTAAAGCAATCAGTCTTCAAAGGGAAGATTTGGTTTGTTTTGGCAGAATAGCAAAGCACTTCAAGGTCAACATCAAAATATTGAAGGCGGTGTTTGGAGACAACGGGCATCATTCATTGCTTATACTGTTTGCCTTTATCTCAGTCTCCTTGAAGTTTTTTATTTGCCTTTCACTAGCTCAGGTAGTTAATGTGTGGCTTTTTATCTCGGCATTTGCCAGAATGCTGTTCCCAAATCCCCAGAACTTTGATTAATAATATAACTTTGATTAATAGCAAAACTTTTGGAGCATTGGTATTTCAGCATTTCTTCTATTTTAGATTACTGCTCTGTGTAGTTCTATGATATTGTCAAAATTACAATGAGCTGCAATATCTTTTTTTAAGACACATTTTCTAAATATTTTACCTTGGTTTGTATTTTTTATTTCATAATATATTAGAATCATTGAATCTTTTTCATTCCATGACTTTCTGCAACTGTTTTAAATTTAAAATAAAGTGGCCACATTCCATTACTTTAATGTAACTTTTTTTAGTTTATTCAATGTAGGAAAGAATAAAATATGGTAAGATAATACATCTCAATGTATACAGACTATATACTTTTTGTATACAAATTATTTATAAGTAGGCAAATACAGAATACCATTTTGTCTGATTTATGTATAAAATTACAAAATGAGCATAATTGAATACTCATCACGATTTCTTAAGACACTAATGTTAACAGCAGTGTTGAATTCTAGCTTAGCTGATAGAGTGCTATGAAACAGGGCTAAGAAGGATGAGTTCTGGTGGATTTAGCTCAAGATGTGAATGCTGCTTCTCCCTCACGTTGTCACCCTGCTCCTCTGCCAGCAGTTATCAAACTTGGAACAGGCCATGTCACGCAACCTCAGGCATCAGCAGCTTGAGCTAAACTGCTCCTTGTCAACTGAGTTGACCGAAGGGAAAGTGTGTGCCCTGCTCACTTGCTCTTCCTGTGGAGATGGTGCACTCTGAAAGAGACACAGAGAACAACTGGAGCGAAGTCTTAGAATTCTTTTGCAAATGTTGACACCTGATATGTCCTGTTTCTGTTTTAAAGACCATGAGTAGCTCTGCTCCTTTTACCCGCTCCTCACCTCCCCCATTTTCATTTTGGGTTTTGATGCCAAAATTTTAAAGCCTAGTATACAAAATATTAACCCCAAAGTCTATAATTCTCTTCCTCTGCAGAAGTAATTCTCTGGTTTAAGTGCACCTCTTTGCTAGGGGCTCTCTGTGTGCAATACTGATAAAACTGTAATATATGAGTGTGAGTTTTTTTAGATGTTGATGAGATGAGATTGCACATAAAGCTGGTACATTGTTTTTGGATCCGCTCCTGGATATAATCAGTGATGGAATGGTGTTGGCTAAAGAACTTTATCAGGGAAAGTTTTTGACAAATTGGATATGAGGAACATTTTGCTACATTTGGCTTGTGCTATTCCAGAAGCGCAGAGCCTCAAAGCTTTGTTCTGAACTGTCTAATTACCCAGAAAATGTGGCTTTTTGGTACAGTACATGCCAGTCAATCTATAAAAATTCCTTTCTTGTTCTGATAGCTTTGATCTTTATTATTAACATTCCTAGTTCTGGGTTTTGGAGAACTGTCATTGAAATCTGCAAAAATAAGGTTAGCAAAACAACTGTTTATTAAAGACTTAGAGTTTTGTATTTGGTAGCTTGCTGAAGAAAATGAAAAGTTGTTGTTTTTCTTACCATGTTTTCTAGCAGACGAAAGCCAATAGGAATCGTTTCCAGATTAGAGTGCAAATTGTAAAGTTCCTGAATCTAGAACTTTGGTCAGTAACCAAAATGGGTCTCATTTTCTTTCATGTGAATACCTGTAAATCCTGCTGAGAAGGACTTAAATGTAAGAGGAATTATATAACTTATTCACTTAAATCTGGTTTTAGATGCTTAGCTTTGATGTCACACATTTGGAAATGCTGACTTCAATGTAGTCCGTGTTCAGTATACATCTGTGTTTCCTCAAGGAGTGGAAACCAGCAGTAGATAGTTAAATTCTTCTGAGTCCTTGACGTTTAAATATCTTGAAGGTCAAGTAGCATAGGATGATGAGCTGCTATTGGAGTGGATGGTCTAAGAAAGCTCTTTACTTTTAAGCCAATAGCAAAATAAAATGTTGAGATGTAACTTTTTTTAAATTACCCTGTTTTCCCCATCCTGGGATGCTGTAGGTAAAGCCTTTGTACGATAGATACAGTGGAAAGGCAGCTCTGGAATAGGGCTTTTTCTTGGGGGGGAAAGGAGGTTGTTGGGGGTGTTTTGTGTTTTGTTTTTGTTTTTGTTTTTTTGTACTAGCAACAATCTCTCATTTTGAATTCCAATGAAGCCTGAGGGCAGAGCTTTGAGAACACAGGAAACGGGAGACTTGCTTTTCTCTTTTTCTGTTTACTTTCATTTTCTGACCATCCTTTCTGCAAGTCAGCAAATCTCTTCTTTCTGAAGTGGTAAGTGACATGCTTTCTCCCTTTTCCCCACATTAAAATAAGGAGCTCAGGTTTATTTTTCCTGAAGCTACCTCATCTGCATATCAAATAATGATAAAACAAAGATTATTTTTTCTGTAATTTTTGTTATGGGTGCTAGACAGCAGCCACTGGGAAGTCTCCTGCTGGTAAACTTTCTATTCCTTGATCAGGTCACATATAGTTCAGACGAAGTAGTTGAGTTTGGCATCTGAGAGCAGGAGAGAATCATGACACTTAACTCCTCAAGTTAGAGATACAGCCAGAGATTACTTGAGAGAGGCTTGCAAGTGCTACCTGAGATCAAGTCTCCCTTCTGGCATACTGGTATTTTCAAATTAGGGACAGTAGGCAGAACCTTACTTTTAAGCTGAAGTACCTGTGCAGTTAGTTAGGTGTAATGCTAATATGATGCACTGCTCTATTGAAAGTTTCAGTCAGAATTCAGCTGCCCTCAATCTTTTTAGTTCAAAGACTTGTCTGTGCTGGGAGTTTGGAACATGTACTGATTCAGATCAGAAATCTGAAAACCATGATGTGGGCTGCTTGCAGAAGGGTTCCTCTCACAAAGCTTACCAAATATTATTTATAACTGAGGCTTAAAGCAGTGCTGTGGCTGCATTATGAAATTCCCTTCTAAAGAATGCAAATGAATTTTTCATTGTATAAGATGTAAGAACAGCCGTGTCATGGGCATGCCTAATGGAACAGTTTCTGTGCCAACACACCATTTCCGGATGATGTGTAGAGTTCAGAGTATTTCTTTTACCTCAGTCTTAATTACTGCATCATCCTGTCTGATAGAATACCCATCCAGTCCTCAAATTACTAAATCAAGTTCTCTTTGTTGGTTTCCCCTTGAAATTCATAATTGTCTCAATTAGCACAATTAGCTGAAGGGGAAACACAACTCTGAGGAATCTGTTGCTGTTTCAGCTAATATATGTACCTCATTGGAGAGTCATCCCATCCATTGCTAACTTGGTAAGTACAATGCACATTGAATTTCTTTGCTAAATTCAGCAGTAACAGGGTGGTCTTTCTGTCTCTAGATATTATGGGGCTTTGTTTTAAATCCCACTATATACTAAAAATGCTTCCTTCAGACTACTAAAAGTCTGATTTTATATAGTACATAAGTTGAACTGTCCAGGAGATAGCCTGCCTTTTCCCATCACACCTTTTAAAAATTAAATTTAAATTAAAACAAAACCAGTTAGGGAATGCTTACTGTAATAACTCCATAGTGTGAAAATCATCCTGTGTGGCTACATCTGAAAAGTACTCTTCAGTGTATTTTTAATATGGTCAGTAGCAAGGAATAGCACAGCCCACAGTAAACAGCAGATGATTCAGCAATACAGATAAAAGACTTCTGCAAAATATGTTTGCAAAATCTTCTCTTGCTTCAGTGGGTTGTTTGAACAAGAACAGGGCTTTTGGCTCCAATTCTGCATTGACAACACACCTGAATGAGATGCTGAGAACTTCCTCCTCCCCACTTTGGATAATATTGAAATGAATGCTCATCCTTTGTAGGATATTTTTAATTATTATTATGACCTGTTTGTGAAGCTAGATATTGAAAAAAAATATCAGTGTAGCTGCTGGCTTTTAAGTTGTTTCTATTTCCAACAAAAGTGCCTAAAAGATGGCATCACTGAATGTTATTACTTATTCACAGTTCTACATCATATGTTAGCAGGAGGGAAGAAGTCTGTATGTTGTTTTTTGCTTCTTCACAGACATCTAGGCCTGTAGAATCAATGGACTGTTTCTAGCAAAAGCAACAGTTCTTGTGATCTAATATATAGCATCCATGTATCCAAGTTGGGACATTACAGCCTAGATGAGTGAACTACCAGGTCAGTGGAAAAAGCAGCTGAATAATTAGATTCAATAATGTAGTTAGTTCACACCACTGGCATTATATGTCACCTGGCATTACCAGTAAAGTTCTTAGAGGATTTAATTAGATTTTTATTAGATTATTAGACTTTTATTAGAAGTAGAGGATGAGTATGAATACATTCTCATGAGATGTGGTTTACCACATCTGGTTTTGGGCTCCCAGGATGTCGATGAACCTGAGCAAATGCAGGCAGAGTCACTCTGGTAGTCAGGAGGCACACAGCCTGTGAGGGGATGCTGAGGGAACAAACTGCTTTTCCGGATGTGTTGATTTTTGCAATGCAAGCAAGAACATGTACATGTGTCATTAAAGTCAGCAACTATGACTCTGATTTTGTCCAGGAACAAAAAGAAAAAGAACAAAATTTGGTTTCCTGTTTTGTCGTCTATCTGTGCAAGATGGAGACCTGAGTATAATCTCCCTGCTTGAAAGACCACAATTGCTTTTTAGGATCCCAAAGAAAGCTATTTATTGTTGGTTTGTTCAACAAAGTATGCCCTCCGGGATTACCCTTTGTAACTGGTGAAGAAAGAATTTTATTTAATTTCTTCATTTGGAAAATTTTTTTGCTTGACTAGCAACAAGACTCCTAGGTCACTAAGCAATAGTGTTCTGCCCTAATTGCCTTCAACTTATTTATGTTTCTAAGTCAATCCTTTGGTAGCGGTTTTTTCCAAATTATATAAAGTTGATATCGAGCTATCCTGGAAAACAGATTAGTTTATAGAATGTTTACATGTGAAAATTGCATTTGAATATATTGCTTTGTGTCACAGCCTTAAGGTTTTTCTTAAACAAGAATGAATTGGCACCAAATTTTTTTTCTCCTTGATCTTATCTGTCTCCCCTCCCCACAAGCAAACGTGCTCTCTTTTTACATAACTAAGAATTTAGTCGTGTCAGTTTGAGAAAATATCATCTCAAGCTCCCAACTCTGCCTGCATCATAGACAAAAATAAATGCGTAACTAGAATGTGATGTATAATACATGCAGTCCAAACAGTAAGAACGTATCTAGGTTTCTCCAAATCTGTGAGAAGGAGGAAAAGAAAAAGAAACCCAGGTGACCCTGTGTTACTGAGTACGTGATGCTCATTTAGGCAAAAGTATGTTTGGTGGTAATATTATCTCCTGGTATTCTTGACATTGCTATCATTAGCAATTTCTGTTGGGCGATTTATCAATGCACAGGTCCTACATCAGAGGGGTCTTTCAGGACCATTGAACAAAAATTGGTGCTGCCTCCTGAACAAATTTGCATATTTCTTTCAAATAGTAAGTTGTTTAGGAGGAGGAAGAGAGTAACAACTTTTACTTGCATGTAATTATCAACTTTTTAAAAATTTCTCCTATTTTAAGGTCTTTTAAGGCCTTTGTGTTGTAAGACAATAGTTTTTTCTCCAGATACTTCCTAGCTCTAGATTCTTTTTAAACTACGCTCCTGAATGGCACTTAATGTACTGTTCTCCCACTCCTATCTTCACACTTTCTTATATGCTGTTCCTTAAGCTTAGAAATCCTTATTCTCTGTGCCAAATATCCTCCCACTCCACGTTGACATTCTTCCTTTAAACTGCGTTTCCTTAAAGTCTATCAAACATAATCTGCAAGTTAAGAAACAAATCAACTCTGCCTTGAGATCTGAGTCTTCTGATCATCAGATTTGCAACTGCAAGCTGAATTCTTTAACTTGTACATAATACTGAATAAATCAGGGCCTTATTTTTCCGTAATATCACATATACTATCCTGTTCACCAAATATATATGTATTTTAAAGTACCTCAACATTCAGCCCAGTTGGTTTCCTAGAGACCATCTGGCTGAGCTCTGCTGCTTGTTGTCTTGTTCTTGTCATTCTAGCTGAAAGCCCACTGATGGAAAAAAACCGAGGTCAGTAAGAAGTAGGGTGAGGTAAAACTTTTGTTTGTGAGTTAACAGAACTTATGGAAACAGCTGCCTATGAATTGTAGCGTGGTGGGAGGGTTTTTGCATTGTGAGGTTTTTTGTTTGTGGGCTTTTTTGTTGGCGTTGTATTTGGAATTTTTACACAAAACAAGGAAAAGAATTCTTGAAATTATAAAAGCAAATTTGTTTAAAAGTGATTAGTTGAAATTTAATAGGAAGGAGGGATATCTAAAAACTTCTGGATGGTAAGATCTATTGGGCAGTTATTACTATTTCATGACCTAGTCTAGCTTCTAGCTTGCTTGTGCACTTTGTTGTTCACGTGTAGCAAAGGTTTGCTATGTGGCTCTGAAAGACAGTTTCCTGTGAGGTAAAGGATCTACCATAATTAAAATTTTCAATCTGTAACTCATTCACTGTTGGAGAGGCTTCTCTAAATAAGGATTTGAGCATAAACTTTTAGTAAGCTCAGTGAAATATATAGGTGGCTTTCACTATCATGTTTTGAAAGATTGAACATACGACTTCATTTCAATTTCTCCTGCTTTCATAAGAAGCTTCCTTGCTTTTGTCTAAGAAATATGCATGAGTACTTGGAGAGCAATAAAAGAACAAAGCAGACCATGTAGATACAAGGGGGGGGAAAAGGAAAGGAGAAAGATAACATGCTTTGTTTTTTCTTTTGGCATACAGTCCTTGGCCATATTAGTTTTTTAGTCTGGATAGAATGTCTTAAAAGTGACCCTGGAAACAGCTGCCAGTTAAATTAACGTACCTGTAGTTCATGCTGGACACAAGCCATTGAATGAGGGGGTCTGAAATCCCTGAGGAAGTGCCGCCTCCCTTTGGTTCTCCTGCCACAGCTGTCCTGTTGTCTCCAGCACGGGGCGTGGGGAGTGCCAGGTTCTTGCAGTGCCATGGCTGGGGAGAAGCCTCTGCTCCATGAACCTCACAGATCTGTCCTTTCCCATAATTCTCTTTGGCTGTCCTTTCCATATAAGAAGTGGGTCTGGTATCTTGGGCACATGCTTAACCAGATAAAATTGTTATTGCAGTTTTTGTCTTAAGCCAATTCATTCAAAGAAAACACTGGAATGAATAAAAACTACAAATGAATGAGAACATATTTTTGGTGAACTTGTATACAGTGCTTAAAACCGTTTTCATGAGGAGGTAATGCTACTTAAAACCTCATTTCCTTAAATTCTTTCTAGTGCTAAATAAAAATAAAAAATTTAAAACAAAGACTTTGCATCCAAAACAGAGTAATTGATAAAAGTTTGATTCATGCAATATTAACTCCTAATTGCCCAGAAAAATATTGGAATCGGGAAACTTCCAGGCTGCCTAAAATACATTTACCCTAAAAGAAAAACCTATCTTCTTTAAAAAAAACCCTAAAATCTGTGTCTAGTAGTCTACAAAGTTAGTGAAATACTGCTCCTCGGTGTTTCTAAAATATGTACAATATGCACAAGTATGTACAAACAAACCAATGTTTGCTGATTGCAGCGTAAAATTCCACCTAGAATTTTTGCATAAAAGAGATTGTAAGCCACTCCTTCGATGGCTTTGCTGCAAGAGCAGTAAAACTAAGCACTGACTGCTAACAAAACCAAAATTGTAACTATTGCTAAAACAAATGAAGCTGGCTGATAGTATTTCACAGCAAAATAATGCTACTTTCGGATATAGTTGTGATCTTTTAGTAAGTCTTAAATCTCCATTTAACTATGTTAAAATAATTGTCTGTGAGTGAAATTGGGTCCAATTGATTTTTCTCATACTGTATCAGAGAATAGCCTAAAGCTGGGTCCAGAATGGATCCTATTGGAGTTAAGTATGTAACTCCCAGGAAACATCCATTAAACTCTGTGGGGATTAGTTATCTGACTTCTTTAAAACCTGATACAGAGTTTTTGATACTTAACCAAACCAAATGCCTTATTGTAGAAGTTGATCTTGTTGGTACTGGACCATCATCACATCTCACCCCAGACCTTTTTGTTTTTCAGTCTCAGCAGAGCATCAAAAGCAGCCATTCCTAGAGAGATTCTCCCAAGTGCTCTCAGTCAGATCAGGCTGGACATACATTCAAAGAATGTTTTACTTTCTTCTTGACCTAACTTTTCCTTTCTCTCATTCAAGCAGATTATTGAAAACCATCGAGTTTTATGTGTTCCTGAGCTATGAGAATAACAGGAAGCAGAAAAGGAGATACTTTCCTGTCATGCTGCTCTGTAAAGTAAGTCTTATATGAGTAGCTAGTAGTCCTGAGGAAGTCTGTAGCCACTGAGTTTGAGAAACAGAAGTTTTTTGGAAGCTGGGTTACACTTTCTGTACTCTTCTTATGCTTTTGTTAGTTTCTTCCTTCAAAATATTTTTGTGACAGAGTTATTCACATTTATCTGTTGTCTCTGAGGCTGCAACATGAAAGTGGTCTGATTGTCAAAAGTATTGTGTAAGTCACTCAGGAATTCATCTCAATGCTCAGGAGTTAGTCTCAGTACTTCTCAGAAGGTAAACAGATGCTTTGAATTCATGTAGCAAACAAATTCATTCGCAAATTCATTCAGTCGCAAGCACTTTGCTTGCCCCAGTGGAATTGTTCTGTACCTTATAAACAGAAACGTGACTTTGTCTTACCTTGTACAGTTGTATGGATGTTCATGTGGGTAGAACTCAGATCATTACAGTTATCACAGAGATGCTTTATAGTAGGCCTGGGGCTATGACTATGTGTTCTGATAAACAGACTGAAGCAGCATCTTAATATCTTGCATACTTAAGTATTTAATATGGCAAATCACTCTCTTGTCATATAAATTAGGTGCAGTAAGAAACAGTACTTTTTTTCTGTGTTTCAGACAATAAACACAATGTCTTCCCATTTCCATGTAGAATCTCTTATCACATAGGGTAAGAATGTTAACGAGTCACCTTTAGTTGTGCTTTTGAGTTTTTTCTTTTCCAGTTAATGTTTCCATTACGCAAAAAATTTGAAGTCCTAGTGCAAAATAGGAAAGGTTTTCTATTAAGATATTCTGGATCTGGTTTGTTTTGATTTGTTGTGTTGTTTAAAAAAAAATAGAGATAGCTAACATATGCCAACAAACTTTCTTTGTGTATCTTAAATGTTATAGCCATGCTTTGTGTTTGAAAACTTATTCTGTGGTACAAACATAAAAAAACCACTTTGCTTTGCTTATGCCTGGTTTGAATGACATAAGTTTATGTTTTTCCAAGTACTTCAAAGCTGCAAAACCTGTTTCAAAATGCTACATGAGTTCCATATGCTTTTACAGCTACACAAAAGGAGTGGACCTTTCAAATGTGGTGGTGTTTTACAACCGCTTTGCAGGACAACAAAGAAAAACTTCAAAAAGCAGCTCAGAGTTGTGCAGTTCAGCTGCGTTCATGAGTATGCAACTCTCATTGTGGGCAAATGAGAGTTGCTTGACTTGACTGCAGGCAGTATGAGGTCAAGAAATACTAATAAAATGGTTTCTTAACTGTTTTTTTCTGTTTCTTTTTATAAATCCTTGTTGTGATGTGACAGAGCATTTGAGGTCAACTGCCAAGCTATCAGTGTAGATGGAGTAAGGCACCTTTATCTAAGCCTTCACTGACACAATACTCAGCCGTGACTCAGAGAGGGTAAGTTAACTGATTATACTTAGCTGTCTCTAGTATGGTAAAATGAATTGCAGAGAGAACACACTGAAAGCCAAGGGCCTCTAAATACTTTTCCCTTTTATGGAATAGAGCTCCCAGATCACCATTTCCTGGAGATTGTGCTCTGAGCCTACACAGTGGTAAAAGAAAGTTCTCTGCATTCACTGATCTATATCTGACTACAAATTTGAGCTCAGGGGATCATTTTTTCCTAACTATTTTAAGAGTAAGTTTACAATAACAGACCAAAATGTTAAAAACGCACTCCATCCTTTTTTCTTTCTTTCTTTTTCTTACTTTTTTTCTTTATGTTGTTTCCTCTTAGGGTGGGAATAAACAGGATGTGGTGAATAGGACAGGTAATTTTTTTAATTCATTTTTGCAGGTGCAAAAGACTCGTGCAGACTGATTGTAGATCTTCACCCACATCCACTCTTCTTGTGACGTGTGAGTTAATCTTTACAAGTAGTTAATTTTAAAAGGTAATTTTGAAGCTTTTGCAATTTCTAAAACACTGGAATTTGGGGGGGAATAATTTACTCTGATAAAACACTGCAGTAATCTCATTACATCCTTTGATAGGATAGAGGTAGGCTAAACAGAGTTTGATCATTGCCAAACAAAAGAAATACAGAAATGTGAAATTGTCTCCGTGACTATGATGCTACCATGTGCTTATGCACCTTGACTGTTGTTAAAGCGAAGATATATTTTTTAATCTATCCTTTCAATAACTTCAGGGACAATAATTACAGCTGTTTCAGTTGGTATCTCACAGTATTGCATGTATTGTTAACATGTCATTTCCTTCTTTGGCTGAGACATGTTTATGCTTGTGGAAAGGAGATAAAGCTAGCAAAGCTAATGGCAGCATGATTCCCAAGGTTGTTCAGTTGACAGATGAGCCAGGCTCAGAACCAGGATAGTCGTGCTCTCTGCACATTGACTCAGGGTTCAGTAATGCTGGAAGCTGTTATTTTAGATAGGGTTGCGAATTTCTCTAGGTTCCAAGGCTGTGGTCCTCCTTAATGCTTTATTGAAGAAGAAAAAATGTACCTTCCAGGGAAATATTTTTTCCAAGGACAGTTCTTTCTTTTTCCTACATTTCTGAAGTGCAAATAAGCTCCTCTAATTCTTGTTAGGGTGTTCTCATGAAGCCTTCTTGTCCTGTATGTTTTAACTCTTACTGATATTTCCTGGGGCTACTTTCACTGCCCAATCAGCTAGGCATAAGGTCACTTCAGCAATGATGGAAGAAGAACATTTATTTACTAATATCTTAAGGTCCCATCATTTCTAAACCTTTGCTTTTCCTACTCACATCAGAAGGCAGTAACAGACACAGGAAATGGCAGAACTTGCACCAGATGGAGCAAGAAGGTAGTTCCATTGGTTATATCCATTTGCATTCATAAGATGGGATGTTTGTGCTGGTTAAGCACCATAAAGTCTTTAAAGGATCTGGTCTAGGAATTTTAAGAACTTGGTTAAAAAGTAAGCTTTTAGAGTGAAAAAAATATTCAGGAGTTCTAAATCATATAGCTTATGAATTAAACTATGTTCTTACATATTTTGTTGAAATACCAATAAATAGTAGCTCTTACTTTGGCATGCCAGAGGACCGCAGCAGTGCAGTGAAGGTGTGCAAAGACTGCATTTGTTTCACGAAACCTCATAATATGAATAATTACGTATGCAAGCTTTTGCTGCTCCAATACAGCCCTCAACACTGGGGTTTTCTGGAGAGATATTAGGAAAAAATGGAAAGTCAGAAGAATAAATTTTCCTATTGATCAGCACTGCAAAGACTTGGAGCTTTTCCCTGTTTGCAGGATAGCTCTCTGAGGAAGTCAGAGTAAAGATCCAGTTGTGTCAGAAACAGACCGAACTCAGCCCTTTTCAAATCTGGAGGTTGTTAAGGTGGTGTAAATTCATCTTTCTACCCGCCATTCTCCCTTGGCAGTACTTTCTGTGCTGCATCTCTAAGACAACATGGCTTGGGATTTGTCCCTTTCTATTTTTAGATGAGCCTGCTAATTTTTTTTCTTTTAAAGTTTTGGTCTTTTTAAAATCTGACAAATGAGCTGAAACTTGATGTGCTTAATAACTCTTTCTTGTTTCAATATGACTTGCATTACTTTTTAAAGTTAAGTATGTACTAGGAAATCAGAATAAGACCAGAAATAAACCACTTTGATGCAATATCTTATACAACTGCACAAATACACTTTAACCATGAATTGAAACATTCCTGATTTTTCCAGCCCAGCATCCTGGTGAGTTGAGCATATCACCAGAATCATTATAAATTCATAAGCCAAATGTTAAGAGGGATTAGATAAACAGCCAAATTTCTATCTTCTCGTTTTTGTTTTGAGTTCTTGTAAACTCAGAAATAGTGTAGGATGCCAGGATTTTGGTAAAGAGATGAAAGGCACGTCCATGTCACCTTTTTTTATTTACCACACTTCTATCTCATTGTCATATGTTGTTAATAGTTGGTGACTTGTTTAATACAAAAATACATAACTGTTGAAACACACAGATGTTTAGTGCTAGTGCTATCTGCCTAATCTCTATGGGTTTATTGAAATATATGTAATCATTAATGTCTTATTTCTATCATATTATGGACTTTAAGGATCACAGAATATGAGGAGTTGGAAGGGACCTCAAAAGCTCATCCAGTCCAACCCCTGCCAGAGCAGGATCACCAGAGCAGTCACACAGGAACATGGCCAGGCAGGTTTTGAATGTCTGCAGAGAAGGAGACTCCACAACCTCTCTGGGCAGCCTGGGTCATGCTCTGGCACCCTCACAGTAAAAGTTTTCCTCATGTTCAGATTGAACCTCCTGTGCTCCAGCTTGCTCCCATTGCCCCTTGTCCTGGCATTGGACATCACAGAGCAGAGCCTGGCTCCTTCCTCCTGACACTCGCCCTTTACAAATTTATAAACATTAATGAGGTCACCCCTCAGTCTCCTCTTCTCCAAGCTAAAGAGCTCCAGCTCCCTCAGCTGCTCCTCAGCAGGGAGATGCTCCACTCCCTCCATCATCTTTGTGGCTCTGCACTGGACTCTTTCAAGCAACACTGGACTCTTTCAAGCAAAATATATTTTGCCTTAATAAACATTTTTAAATCTTATTATTCATAGAAAGCTTACACTACTTTTATTTGAAGTCAGAAGTGGGTAACATCATGATACAAACGTGAGCTTCCCCTTATTGCAGTAGAGCTAGAAATTCACCCGTAACAGGTTCAAAATGTCTACAAAAGCTTGAAACATGCTGTTCCTACAGCATATTCTGCTCTGAAAAAATTACACTCACTGTTCAAATAAATTCTTTGTCTTAGTCTTCAAAATGATGTCATATATGCTGCATCTTTTCCACAATCTTTATCAAAGAATTTCAATGAAATAATAATTTTTTTCTGAACACGCTAATACTTGTTTAGAGAGAATGTTTAGAGTCTGTTAGTTCTGCATTACATTTTGTGTGCGGTGACCTTTTATTGCTCTTCTAGTAAAAGAGAAAATTAAGTTTCCAATATAATGTGAAACAAATCCAATAAAAGCATGGGTCTTAGCTGCTTCTGTAGTCTAAAGTTTTCACACATTCTGTAGGTTTTCCAACACATATTTTTTTTCTGTGAAAGCTGAGGTGAGGAACTTGTCAATACTGAGGCTGCTGCAGTATTTCCTGTGAATGGTTTTCTCTCTCTTTTCTTTTTTTTTTAATGAACATGAATAGTCTGACAATTTAATTGTCAGCCTCAACAAACTGGCATGTTCCTGAATACATTTCCTTGCCATTCCCTGAAATGGAAAGGAAAGCTGTAGAAGGTTACTCTTACAATGTTGCTAACTGCCTTGAACTTCAAATCATCTCCGCATGTCAACACTTCTATTCCATTTATCTTGATTTCCAGAAGAGTAAAAGAATTGAGATGAGGTTAGTAATTTAGATCTGGGAGAAGATAACACATCTTGGAGGTTGTAGGGTATATTTCTCTCTTTGGCATGCTATTGAAGTTGTTGTATTCAAGTTGTTGTATTACTGTTTGAGTGTATAGCTCCATTCTACACACAGCTGTGAATTATCTGTAAAGGAAATACAGTTCCTAGACTTTTACTAGTCCAGACAGAAACTGTGTACCAGATTGTCTCTGATAACTGCATTATCTGTCATCTGTAGGCACATCCAGGAGTCGAATGATTTATTTATGACTGTTCCATAACTATCCGGTAGGTGTCATAGTAAGTCTTGCAATACCTACACTGTAGCTGTAAGGACTAGTACTTAACATTTTTCATCTTCAGACTACTGTGCAGGCTTTAATACTAATGTGAAAGCAGTAGTTCCCATTGATACTATTAACAAGAATTTGCTCAGATAGTGGGCAGTGATATATTTTTTTTTCCATTTGGGCATTGCTGTTATTTTGCTTTGGAAGTGTCTTGCACAGTGTTGTCTTGTGCAGATGTGCAGCAAGTCTTTGCACAATTCACCTAGGCCTTGCTCTTGCTCAGAGGAAGAGTGCCACCATCTGGGTTTCCAGTTTTACTCCTTTCTTTGAGATCCGAGATCACACTCTTGTAGCATTAGGACTTCGTTAGTTATTAAAAGATGCTGTTTCCTTCTTAGAGGATTTTTAGAGAGGGTAGCTTGATCACAGCCAGAACAGTCATACTAATGAAAAAAATCCCTGTAAAATAGAGGGAAGAGATGGAAACAACAAGAATGAAAGGTTGGCCATTTTGAATGCATTTACTAAGTTATACTTGACCTAGAAAGCTTCAGTTAATAAAACACAAGAGAGCATTTTTAATTTTAAACCTTAATACTGTTTGTTATTGTGAAGTGATCTTAGTGTTAGAGCATAGAGTTTTAAATGGATTTGATTTGTATTTTTGGCATCTAACGCAGCCTGCGGATCACAAGGCCTCTCAGCGCTCATGCCTTCGGGCTAACTTGAAACAGATATTCTCAGCAGTGCATGGTCCTGTTAGTCCACAGTGCAATTCCACGTGCTTCACACTGTCCACCATGCCAACCTTACCTGAAGACAAGGAACAATCAAAAGAGGCACAACACAGCAGTTCTCCTCCACCCAAAGTAAGCACTCTTACAAAGGTGTTTTCTGGCACTTGCTGGAAACCCGAGGCTGAAACCTGTTTGTGTACATTTAGGACTTTATAAAAGAACATCTAATCATTGCTATATATTAGTGTGTTTTGATAGTTGATGAAGCTATGAATGATCTTTCAGTTGATATTCTTAGAATTCTTCAAATATTTTATAGACTAAGGAATGAGAACTGAAGTTGCTCGAGCACTTATTTATCAGTTTGATCTGGAGGTTTATATGTATGTCTGTTCTGAACCATTTATATCAAACCTGTCCAAAAATGTCCTTTGCAATGTTATTACAGGAAACTTTAACCTCTGAGAAAAGAACTTAGGTTGGTACTTCACAGCAGTCTTGAAACACCCAGTGTTTGCTTTTACAGATGTAGAAGACGTTATGCAATTCATGTGTATGAAAGATGGAAATTGTCTTTTTGGTTTGTAGTCTTTCTCAGTGCTTTATTTGCTACAGTAGTAGCTGAACTTATACTGGAACTATACAGAAAGCAGGTCCATGCTCCTCAGACTTATTCATCATGTTGCTACTCAAATTTTATTTGCAGATAAATTTTTAAAAATCAGTAAGAGATGATACTTCTCCCTTTTGAGTAATTGACAACACAGATAGAAAGTAATTTCATGTTCTAATAAAGTATGGGTGCGGGTGTTGAATTGTTAGCTTAGCTGAAGTAAAGAACCTAACTGTGATTACAAAATCACAAGTTATCCAGATCATCCTGCTCTATACAAACTGGTGTAAAGAAAGAGAAGATTTATAATCTGGCACATCCTCAATTGAAAATGTATCACTGTCACTGGATTTGAGGACACTGTATTCTACACTTTAGGTGAAAACATCCGCTACTTTAACATAGTTGGAAAATATTGTCAGCAGTGAGCCCTACACTGATTTGTCATGCATTCCATCTAAATTGCCCATTGTGCTGACTGTTAGTTTCCTGGCTTAAGATAAACAACCTAGATGGATGCAAGTTCATCAGACTGTTAGCTGAGAACATATATTAGGTCAATAATTTTTTTTTTTTTTAACTCACCCTCACGAAGAGTATTTTAGTACGAAAGACTTCATAGAATCATAGAATGATTGGGTTGGAAGGGACCTTAAAGATCATTCGGTCCAATCCCCCTGCCATGGACAGGGACACCTCCCACCAGCCCAGGTTGCTCAAAGCCCCATCCAACCTGGCCTTGAACACTTCCAGGGAGGGGGCATCCACAACTTTCCTGGGTAACCTGTCTCTGTTGAATGGCCTATTCAAAGTATAACTGAGAAACCTATCCTTTTCAAGCAAGTTTTCAAGCAAGTGAGTAGAAAATTTAACAACAAGGTTTTAATGATATAGTCCTTCCTTAAGGAAGCTCAAATGTCATCTGACTGGGTCCAGCATATTTTAGTTAAACTGCACAGCTGTCAGAAAGTCTGTAAATACCTACTCATACGAGCTGGATAAATAAAGACAACTTCATGAGGTTTTCAACACTTTATTCATTTATCTGGCAGGTAACTAATACTTCAGTTTTTCAGAAAAATGGCAGTCATAGCGTGAGATATTCAACACATAACAAAACCAACTTTAGTTAAAGGAAAACTACTATAGATAGCCTATTGCTTTAGGCTCTCACCCAATTTGATGGACTTTCTATTCTAAGAAAAGTATCTGCACTCCTGAGATTGTCAATTGATTTACTGAGTAAAACATACCCAAAGAGGAAAAAAAAAAAAGAAAAGAAAAGCTAGCAGATGTGAATTAATCTAATCCTGAGCATGCTTGTCAATAGAAGAAATTAAGAATTCCAACCACCTAATGTAAAAAAAAACAAAATATTTTTAATACATTATACAGGCGTTTTAGATGTAGGTCTTAAATGTGATAGTTCATGAAACATTTAACTGTGCAAAATGCTTCATTTTAGATAAATTGTTACTTTTAGGCACAAAATAACAGTGAAAGGTTTTTAACTGTTCATGAGCCTCCATTGCAGTTATCCAATGTTTGAGAATATGCTCTTGTTACCTGATGTAACTCTTGGGTCTTGCTGCAGTCCAAGTTCTACAGCATGACTATATGAAACTGTTTATCGTTGTGAGATAAGGACTTGCAAGCAAGGAGAAGACAAAAGAAGGAGTGAGCAACTGATGGACTTGTTTTCTGCCATTGAACAAAACTTTCCAAGTCTGGAATCTCATCTTACCTGCAGTGCTGGCTGGTGTCTAACAATTTCCTCATTCAGTTTCAGGACATGCTTCTCCACGTTTTCCCTGCATGCACAAATGCACAAACATTCACAAAACAGCTCTGAGAAAAAGAAAATTAACCTTATGTCACAGAATATTTAACAGAATGTTGAAGCATGTAGTTTCTTGCTTACTTTACATGATGGGAGAACCTTGGTTGTATTTCTCAGATTCATTTTGAGAAAACAAACATGATTTTCCATTTCAATATTTCTTACAGCAGCCTATGTTCACCATTCTGACTAACTCTAAACAGCATTCATCAAAGTATTCATTAGCTCTGTGTTCCTGAGGGAAGTAGATGTGAAATGCCCATTAACACAGGTGTGAGCGCAGTTGGCCTAATTCAAAGAACTTTAGCTCATTGTTTGAAATGTTGTCTGAAATAAGAGTATGTAGTTGAACTCTTAATTTGTGTGGTGTCTTGTCACAGTAAGTATTAAACATTTTAGAAGGGATTTATACAAAATCATTTCTTCCACCATACATCATAGAACTTCATAGTTAGATGGTATTTTTAGTCATGTCCATATTGAATTTAATTAGAGTTATTTTACATAGAATAATGTAATATAGTAGTACACTTTCGGTACTGATTTCAGGTTTTTAGTACTAAAAATATAATTTCTATACATACATATCTGCGGCAAAGAAAATTAGATCCTTACCAGTTATATTAAATAACTCATAGTAGCCTGTAAATCTCCCTAAACTTTGAGGGTTGGTTGTGAGCTGCTATCTTTCCCTCTTCTAAAATCAAAAATCCCTATTTCTATTTCCAGCTTTCTCTTTTCTTTGTAATCCGAGCACTATTTTACTGGCTCTTCTAACTGCTGAAGAAAAGTCTGTCTCAGATGTTCATAAGTTTTCTCATACACTGATTATTTCCTCTTTCAAGCTCCTGCATTTCTTTTTTTAAATTTTTTCCTTTTTAAATATGTATTCTACTTTCATCAAATCACTACATGTTACCTGTTCTGTTGTGAAGGCCATGTCCCATGATTATTTTGTCTGTTCTCCTGTCTGTTTCGACTAAATGCAGTTATAATTGAATTTCCTTATCTTACTCGCTAAACTCTCAACTCACCACTTCACTTAAACATTTACAATTAAGCCTATTTAAAATCCCATCTCACTGAAAAGACTGCTCTCTGAGATGCATCAATTTTCTGAGGCCTTACATGTAAGTGTCTGTTTCAGGCCAAATTTGTTCTGAAATTCAATCCAGACCTTTAATTAATTTCTAAGAATAAGGCCAGGTGTCAGTGGATTTTTCTTCCCAATGCTTTAAAGAATTTAGGTGATGTACAGTAAAGCTTTATCATCTGACTGTCCTGGCAGGGTAGCTTTTTTAGCAGAGAGGCTCTGGATTCTGACCCCTCTCCAACCCCCAACCCCCCCTCATCAAATCTATCCAAATTTGGCTAGGTTATAAAACTTTTAAAAACAAATTTTCTGTGTGCTTAGTGAGGGCTTGGTAGAGCTTAACAGTCAGAATCTCAGTGGATCCCATCCACCCTGAGCATTCTTGAGCCTCTTGGATGTTGTTATGGACCAAACTGCATGCGCCTTCCTCTGAGCCCTGCTCAAGCCTCCCTGCAAAACTAGATGGAACCTAATCATCCTTAGTGAATGTGGATGAATTCCCACCTCAGCCACAGAGGTGGAGTCAGTTTTACCCTAGCTTTTCGTGGGAGGAGAGCTTGGGAGAAGAAGGAAGCACAGGACTGACAACAGGCAGTTACCAGTACTAGAAGATGAGGCAGCAGTTGGGAATAGCTGAAAAGCAGACTTGTGTGGAAGCTCACACAGAGAGGGCAGTTACAGGCAGGCAACAGGAGTCTGAGGGAAGACTTCTGTATCTTTGTGCAGATGTACAGCTGTGAGACAGCTTAAGCTTCCTGTTAAAGCTTCTCTTCCAAGATCTGCATATAGCAGCCTGAGTACTCTTCAGAGTATAGAGATTTAATTTAAACCAGCTCGCCCTGCAAAGAGCTTCAGGCTCTAGCTTTTCCTGTCCCTCTCCTATACAGATGTACCACAACAGGTCTGGGCCATAGGAGACATGAGTTTTCACCTGTGTAGAAGTTGAACTGCTGTAGCAGCTGACCAAATTAATGTCTTCTACCTGACCTGAACAGGCTTTGGCTATAGCCTTTTCATTTTCCTTTTTTTTTTTTTTCTTTTTAATGAGCTGTTTTTAGAGTCCTAAAATGGACTTGAGTGACTTTAAGGCTGATGTTACATCACTCAAAAGCGCTTGCTTTTTGGCAGTCATGAGATCAGTATAAACAATGGGCATGTGTACTCGGCTGCCTTGCCCTACAAGCTGCGCAGTCACCTGAATTTTTGTCATTGACTGTTAGACAAAATACATTGTTACTTAGTAACATTTTCAGGAATATTACTAAAAATTGCTTTCAAACTATTATCTACAGTGTCAGTTGTGCACTTGTATCACATCATACTTTTACATTCTAACATTTCCAGTATTACAAGGATATTTTTCTTAAAATTAGAACTTTGTAGTATTTTCTTCACGTAATTCCCATCCTGTTCTCCTGTGATTCACAATGTGAACTTGCTGAGGAATGTCAAATGAGATCTATGAGTATAGAAGTGTGGAGCTGCGTGGAATGTATTTATTTTAGTAAAAAAATGCTGTTTGCAACAGGATCAAGAGTCCTAAATCAGATGTCCAGACTAAAGCATATTTTATTGCCTTTGAGAAGAAGAAGGGTTATGCTATATATTTTCATACTATACCATTTTCAAAACGCTTCTGGAGCTCTTTGATCAGAAAATACATAATTTCAACAAAAGTAAAATGCAGCACTGGGAAGAATGTTGAAAGGAGTTCTGTTGTATCTGATAGATATTAGCAGCCATGTAACTATTGTATATAATTCAATTTATACTCCTGGCTACTTGTTTATTGTAACAAGCCTTCTGACTACATTAATTTCTCCACATGACAGTAGGTGACTGAAACAACCATTAATTTATGGCCTTTGATTCAAATAATTAAATTTAATTTCAAATCAAATAATTGATTTAATTTTCTCTTTTCTAAAATTTTCACTTGTTAAACTGCAAGCTATGCCATGCTTCATTCTGTAAATGCCTAAATAAGTGCTTTTATAACAGCTTTTTATTACCTGCCTATTTAATGAATATTACTAAAATGAATATTATTCTGAATTCGTTACACTTGTGTCACCCTCTGGTAGGTAGATATTCTTAAAAGGAGTAAGCAAAATTGATGGCAAATGCAACTTCAGAAAAAGCAAAATTATGTTTATAACAATTGAATGCAATTGGCTTTGTGCCATGGATAGCAAATGTGCTTTCTTCAGAAAATTCAGAAGCATCACTTCCTAGAGAGGCGGTCGATGCCCCAGGCCTGTCAGTGTTTAAGAGGCATTTGGACAATGCCCGTAACAACATGCTTTAACTTTTGGTCAGTCCTGAATTGGTCAGGCAGTTGGACCAGATGATCATTGTTGGTCCCTTCCAACTGCAAATATTATTCTATTCTATTCTATTCTATTCTATTCTATTCTATTCTATTCTATTCTATTCTATTCTATTCTATTCTCTAGTCCAATGACAATAAAAATTTTTCTATGAAACTTCAGGATGTAGTTTCAATAAATATTTAGACTACAAATAACTAAATAAAATAAAATATTTGTACATACCAGTGCCTAGCAGAAGCAACCAGGATTTGAGAATTTACAAGTTATTCTATACCTTTTACAAGTTGATGGATTGCAGTCCCCTGCCACAGTTGGGAAGCTTTCCCTTTACCTATATGCTATGATATGTTCTACTTATCTCATGATTGTACTCTAAAATAAAAATTGCAGCTTCTAGCAGGTGCCTACACTTTTCCTCCTGTGCATTATTTTAGGTGAATCAATTTTTTCAACTTCTGGACTGACTGTAAACACTGGATTGCTTATGTAGTCTTTCAATAGTACAGGGGTTGATTTTTTTTAAAATGTGATTTTTTTTGTTAATCTGAATGTAGTAGATGGGGTAGAAGTAATCATTTTTTACTACATATGAGAAATCCACAGTTCTTTATTCCACCTTAATGGATATCCATTTGGGATGTCTCACAGGAAACAGGTTCCTTCCCTTCAGCTGATTGGCATCATTGTGGCATCATGAGTTCTCAGGACAAGTTGCCATAGTTTTTAAGAAGGCTAACATACATTGATATTCAGTGCCAGTTTCTTTTGTCTCTTAAAAAATTTATTGTATTTTATTAAATATTGCATTTTTATTTAAAAAAATCCAGTTGATGGTAGGGAAAACTAAGTAGATTACTAACAAGATAATCTTCTAATTATTTTCTCTTTTTTGGATAGCATGTGTACACTTAATACTGCACTTATTCAAGTTTTCATTGCACACTAATACCCTTTGGAGGTTTCGTGTGCCTAATTTAGCCTAATTAAGTTCACTAAGTGTTGTACGTGTACTTCAGTAAAGGAATGGTTTGCTGTGTGAAAAATCAGTTTGTCTACCATTTTAAAGCTTTCTTATTGGTTCCATGCTTATTGAATTTAGCTTGCATGCATTAAAAATGTGTAAAGAAAACAGATATTCCAGGTCTCCATCATCTCTTTTTAGTAATTTAAGTATAGACCTCTAATTCACGTTTGTTTTCTTAAATAAGAGCTCATTCTCACCTAATGCAGTCATTTTCTTTTCTAGCTAAGTTGAGCAATACATATTATTTTCCACATAGAGCATCAATATTCGGTGTTTTTAATTTCTGTTTAACTACACTTTTATCTTTGTCACAACAAATTCAGGACGCTACTGTTGAAGGGACAACGTGCAGTACACCTTCTATTGTTCTTCCAGAGAATGCTGTTACATCAGATGTAGAAATTGATAAAAATCTGGTTAACAGGTACTGTATAATACAATAGCAATCTATGCATAAATTATACAGTAATTTCAGGGGCTGTGTTTCTAAAATAGTGCTTTGAAGTGTATATTGTATTAAAATATTATTGCTGTATCTCTATTAGTAATTTGATTTTATTGTCTTTGCATTTTGATGATGATTGTTTGGATGGAGGGAAGTCGGAGTGGGGTCAAGGAATATAATTGATATTAAAAGAGTAGAGTTTCATATAATACTAAGCCTGACAACCTTACTCAGTATACTTTAACTTTACATGAACTTCCTTATCTTTCAGAATAGCATAATTTGAAGCTAAAATGAATGTAAGTTCAAGTTTTGCCTAATTTGGACTAAACGCTGTAACTTTTGAAGTCCATCCTTTTGCTAGCAAATAAAATACGGCCTGGTGAGGATAAAATTGCTGTGTCAAATCCTTTTGCACACATACGGTGGTGTGCGTGTGCGCTACAACCCTACACCTACTGCAAAGATGACTGACAGTTGGATTCCTGATGTTCTGTGCATGGCAATGCACAATACTGTCCTTCTGTCC
Organism: Mesitornis unicolor; assembly: GCF_000695765.1. NCBI lineage: Eukaryota > Metazoa > Chordata > Aves > Mesitornithiformes > Mesitornithidae > Mesitornis > Mesitornis unicolor. The sequence continues at coordinate 30,374 of NW_010209737.1, read as the reverse complement.
AAATTTTAACCTTTACTTAGACCTAGTCAACGAGCAACTGAAACAAAAACTGTACAATTGGGCATTATTTTCTTTTCGAAAGTATTTCCTGCCATGGACGTTTTTCAATTCAGTAGCTGTATCCCTAATTCTGGTCGAATAATTACATATGTACACCAGTAGTGCTATCTTTAATCATGCAAATGTTTCTACTGAACCAATAAGAACTTTGTAGACTGGCGTAATGATAATGATAATGTCTGTAATTTTCCTTCTTTCTGCAATCTTCTGTTTTTAAGTTGCTTGGAGATGAGAGGAATTGCAGTAAATCCTTTTTGTTTTCTTTTTAATCAATGAAGAGTGCTTTCTTTTTAATGTTAAATTTTTATAGACAAGTAGAACCTTTTCTTTTGTGTGGCATACTCCTGTAATTTTTGTTTGCTCATTTTTCTCTCTAGGCCTCGTAGTCCTCATAGGAGACATTCTAACCGTACCACTAGGAATCCAGCAAATTCATTGACTTCTGTTGGTAAGAAGGGATTATTCATTTAAGCTAGGATGTTTTCTCAGAAAATGTGACATGCAATAAAGACATAAGTATGGAGTCTGAATGTATTGACTAGAGCTTTTTTCCTGCGCATACCGTCTGTACAGTAACTACTAGCATGTTGATCTGTGATCATGAGTGTATGATCATAAGCGGATTGCATGCAGACAGATCCAGGGAAATACACATATTGCTAGTTTCATGAAGTTATTAGTGCGTTAGCTTCACATTTTTAGAAGGCTGGAGATACACATGTTTAAAATTCTTGTTGTATGTAAAATACTGCTCAGTAATACTGGTTTTGTTACTTTTGAGCAACGATATTTTTAGCAAGGAGCTTAATAGATAGAAGTCTCATGTTGTTTAGTTTGGCTATCATATCAGAATAAACCTTAAATGAAAACAAGCTATCCAGGGGAAGATTTTCTTCATTTCTTCAGTTTCTAAGAAGTCTTTTACTACATAGTTAGTTTTATTAGTTTTCCAGTAGCTACCCGTGGAGTAAATTGTTATTCCAGGGGACCAATAGTGTGGATGTGGATTTGCGAGTGCTACAAACTGAGATAAATGCTCATCCTGTTGAGTCAGTGGCAAAGCTCCCACCAGTTCTTAAGTCTTGGCATGTTTGCACTTGGATTGTTACTTGTCTCCATTTCCTGTAAAGTAAAGGTTGAACAGTTGATACAATGTTTACAGTATCGCGTGTAAAGGATGAAGGAATAAGCATATGAGACCTACCAAAATGGGGGAGGGAGGCAGGGGGAGAATCAGATATTTAGAGTAAATTTTTAAAATCATTTTTATCTTTACAACAATGTTACTTTCTCCCAGCCATTAACTTAATTTGAGCCAGTTATCACTGCTTTATGCTGTGGATGAAAGCAGCTTTCTGTAATATCATGAACTTGTGTGATCATTGCATACCTTAAAAAAAAAAATACTGGATTTGTGACGGACTTAACACCAAGCTTATCAGGTGACTGTTCAAATACTCCCAGGGGCTTTTGAAGGGAAACATCCTTTCTACTATCAGTAAGGAACATGGCATCTTGAAACAGATGCATCTGTAACTTCTCCTTTTTCTTTACTAAAGCACCAGCAAACATCAGAGGACTGCTACCTCTCTAATACTCAAAATAAAAATTCTGCTTTATCAACTCAGATTGCTTTTAGTAATTGAGATTCTATTAAGGACTCTGGTTAATAAGGCTTCTCTGCATGTTTTTATTAAGAAAGCCAGATGTGTGAAGTTGTTCTTGATCAATACATTGAACATAAGCCTGGGGCTTCCTGGAGCGTTTCTGAATTTTCCAATAGCGAAGGCA
>NW_010209737.1:0-28513 GCF_000695765.1 Mesitornis unicolor | reverse complement strand
AATATTTCTTATAAGAAGCACTGATCTGCTGATGATAGCACATCATGCATCCCTAGGGTTTTAAAAATGACTACAGCTACTTTCCCTAAATTATAGGGATGTTTATACCTTCTCATATCTAGGAGGTATTACGTGAAGTAAAACAATAATTGGCACCTCTGAAAGTAACCCAAAATCTCCCTACTATTAACAGTGTATACACCTTATTTTTTTTTCTTCTTTCTGATGGTCAAAACAGAGAGGCCAAAACACTTTTCAGCAGAATTGAATGTATTATTACACATTTCATTTCCCTTTTTGTGGATTTATAACAGTTAGTTTGCTGGAATTAATTTTGCATTTGTGACATGACAAAAATACAATAATAATTTTATATGCCTGGGATCTTGGGCTAGTTTTACACAAATAGAGAATCGGAGATTTTGAAATTTAGCAGAACATCCTTAGCATTGCCTTTCTCTTACTAAGATACTTAAATACTTTATGTAAGTAGTATTTCTACTGTTGGACTAGAGTTAACTTCTCAGCCATGCAGAGAGAAGGTGCTAACTATTTGTATCAATTACAGTCAGAATTAATCCTCACTAGTTTGTGATTCTGTTGCTTTTGTAACTGGGTACTCAGTTGAATCAGTATGCCTATAAAAGTGCAGTTGAAAGAAAGCCCACCGAAAGATTCTTAGGAGGCTTCAGAGAGCTGTGAATTCTTGTGCATTTGCTCTAGTTTTGTGATTGATCCTTTAAATTCGTGAGTAAAATGTCAGGTTTGGCACTTGTATTCAAAGGGAAATTTCCTTTGTGTGCTCTATAAAACCCAGATGGAGATAAGATCCATGTAAATCAGTTCAGATCCACTTAAGGGAGTTTGGAACACTTAACTGCTAGCAAACAGGATAGATTTTCATTTTAGATGTAACTAAACTTGTGGAAATGAAATAAATTTATGAAACTACGCTTAGAGAAATCAGACTTACACAAAAGAATTATTATCCCTTCATATTCAGAGACACAGCATCAAGAGATTCTCCCCTCCCTGACCCCCACCACTTGCCTCTCCAGATCTGGTATCCAAATTAGAACTTTACAATCTGGATGGGTGAACAACTGGACAGGTAAAATACAGGTTGAATAGTTTGGCTCTGAGGGTGGTGACTGATTGGTTGATCATATGCTCCTTAGATGTTGGCAAAAGGAGAGGGTTCTCTGAAAGAAAAAACCTTTCCAGATGTCATTCTGCTGAAGACCGAGCTTTGCTTCAAGGCTGCTTTCAGTTCCAGCTGCTGTGGCTGGCCTTTGGATGTGTTTTGGAACCCACTCAAGAAAATGAGCTGTGCTTTCTATCTTTATCAATGACCTGGAGGAGGATGGAGTGCACTCGCCTCAAATTAGCAGAAGAAATCAATTAATATATACTTGAGGACAGTGCTGCAGTTCAGAGAGACCTAGACAGGCTGGAGGAATGAGCCAGTAGGAACCTTACGAAATTCAGCAAAGACAAATTCAGAGTCCTGCATCTGGGAAGGAATAACCCCTTGCAGTAGGTACAGACTGGGGGTTGGCTGGCTGGAAAGCCACACTGCTGAAAACGGTCTGAAGGCCTTGGCAAACAGCCGGCTGAACGTGAACCAGCCCCTGCAGCAAAGAGGACTAACAGTGTCATGGACTGTACTAATAGAAGCTTAGCCAGTATATCAAGGAAAATGTTAATCCCCTTTTACTTAGCACTCATTAGATTGTATCTAGAAAACTGCATCTGGTTTTGGGACCTCCAATCAAAGAAAGGTGTTGATAAATGGGAGTGAGTCCAATGGAGGGGCACAAAGATGGTCCAGGAGCTGAAACACTTACCCTATGAGGGAAGACTGAAGGAGCTGGGCTAATTTAGCCTGGAGAAGAGATTAATTTAAGGAAACCCTAGTACAGCCTTTCAATACCAGCAAGATGATTACCAAGAAAATGTAGACAGGCCCACAGCAGGAGGACAAGAGGAAATGGATGTAATCTGAAACAAGTGAAGCTCTAAGTGGGTATAAAGAACTTGTCACTCACTATAGAGTCAAACATTAGAGCAGTCTGCCCAGAGAGGTTTTGCATCTTCATCCTCAGAGGTTTTGCAAGACCTGAATGTCTTCAAAGACCAGCAATCTGGTCTGATTTCACCACTCATTCTCCTTTGAACAGGCTGGACTAGATGACCTTCCATAGTCCTTTCCAACCTGAATCATTCTATGATTCTAAGATGTTGCGTTTCTAAGATAGTTATTTTCTAATTAGGCCTGTTACAAAATGTCTCCTGTTGGAGGTCTGACTTGCCTGAAAGAAATATAACTTCATGGACATGTACAGAATCATAAACTTGTAGAACCGTAATAATCAACAAGTGATTCTTTGAACACTTGTCATTTGTAAGCAGGTGCTGAGATTGGATGCAGCAGAGGAAACTGAAGTGAATTCACAGGAAAAGAGGAAATGGCAGCAGAGGGGAAGGGAAATGAAAGTGGTGAGGAGGCAGAAGGCAAGGCAAATATAAAAAGGCAAAGATATTGAGTCTAGTGAGAAAAACTTAAATGCTTAAGGAAGATAGAAATTGCTGTGACTTGCAACTCTCCTCTTTTGCTGCCTCAAGGGAAGTGCTATGGGAGGTCCTTCTCAAATTTTCAACACAGAAATCTTAGTGTAAAACAAAACAGACATTTCATTAAAAATAGATTGCTTTAAAAATATCCAATATGTAGGCATGTTTCTGACAGCCTTGAAAATGAACTAAATTTATGGAAACTAAAAGACAAAACAAACATCACCATCTCCCCCAAAAAAACCCCAAAAAACTCCACACCCACAAACCAAAATCCCTTGATATTTTTCTCTTATTACCTGATATCTTCCCTCGCCCTCACCCAAGCTGTTCTTTAGTACATTTCTTATTGCAAAACAATTATAAATTCCCTCTTCCCTAAGAGAGGCATCAAGCTGGGAAGAGACAGTCACAGCTGATATTTCTTAGAACACATTTTATTCAGTAAGCTGCTGTCAATGTGATCAAGTTGTTATTAATACCAGATAACTCTTCACACAGCACAGTCACTTATTCACTCATACAGTTAGTTCACTCACACAGACACAAATTTTCTCATAGTTATCTGAGAATAACTGTCTGACTTGCACTCTGTGGTTGGTGCTAGTGTGTGCCAGTGGCCGTGTACAGGTTGAGCAGACTCTTGGTGATCAGTTTATCAGTTCTTGCAGATCCAACAAGTTTACCAGTCTATAGAGCTTATCAACCCATGAAAAACTTCCAGGCTTGCAGACTTGCAGATGCTACCTTGTCAGCATATATATTTCCTTTCTTTGGCCTGTTGTCTTCAGGTAACTGTTTCTCCATACAGATCTAGGTGCTTATAGAAGCAATTCACCCCAGCTCGCACAGAAAGAGCCTTTCTGACAACAGGCTACATAATCATGATTAAAGACATCTTTAATGTCTAATATTCTAATGGGATTTGCAGTTCCTTTGGAAAATTCTTGCAGATCCACCACATGGTAGATATTGATCTGCTTTTTGAAGTAGCTTTATAATTCTCAGGCTTTAGCTATTCAACTTCTGCCTGCAGCTTTGCCAGATGCAGCTTTACTGTTGTTTCTGTATTTGTGGGAAAAGCTCATCTATTCGCGCAGATTAAAATACTTATACTTCCAAACTCTGCACTTTATTCTATAGATTATTTGATGGAATCAACTATATGTTAAAACTAGTGTGCATAAATCTTTGCCAGCTGAGTCTGTGAGACCTTAGTCTCAAAAAACTGGACTTACAAAACCCATGGAAAAATTAGGTCTATGACAGAAATGCCGTGACTGCTAGTTGAGATGGATCTAATGCCACTTCTACTGATAAATTAGAAAAACTGTATTGAGGACACAGCTGGAAAAGCCAGTTTCACATATCAGAGCACCTTTGATCATAGTGACTTAATCTTACTCCAAAAGGTCTCGCTCTAAACTTGAGAATATAACACTAGAAATGGGCAGACATGAATGTTTGTTAAATGCAAGCTCAGAGCCTAAATTCTAGATATGTTTTGTATTTGTTACTCTGAAATGCCACAACCTATCTGGAAATAAGAGGAACAGATCTAATTCCAATGCTTTTTACACAGACAACAGTGGTCATGTGATTGATCTGGTAAATGATCAACTACCAGATGTCAAAATATCAGAGGAAGACAAGAAGAAGAATCTTGAAATACTAGAAGAAGCAAAGAAAGTGAGTGAGAGGTTTCTAATGCGCAGAGGCAGAAAGTCAAGAAGCAGCCTTCCGGAGTCACCTACAGGTAGATGCAGATTCTGAAAACGAGGGTCTGGGAAAAAGAAGATCTTCAAGGAGCTGCAAAGGCATAAAGGCATCTAGTGTAATGCATACATTGCTGCTGTATATGTACACTGTTAATCTGAAGTTCAGAATCCCTTGTGTGGTGTAAAGTTTTAAGTGCCTGAATGACACACTGCAAACGCTGTAAGAGGAAAGCATAAAGTATTTCTATTGTAATCTAAAAAATTGTCGCAAATTTCTGTTTGTGAAGATTTTCTTCCTAAAGTTCCTATTGTACATAAGATGAAATTTTAATGGCAAGATTCATACTGCTGAAAAGACATTCCCCCCAGACATAATTACATAGACTTCTATTCTGAATGGAGTCATAAACTGAGCTAAATGGACTAGATTCTCCTTGAAAAACAGCAGAATGTTTTGTTCTGGAATGTCAATTGAAATTATTTTTTCCCTCCTATGACGTGTTTAAAAACTAGGACAAAATGACATTTTATCATGAAGTAGAACTTTCATTTAGCTTTGAAATGCCAATTCAAAACAAAGTTCTATCTTAAAATTGGCTTGACACTTTCTGGAGGGAAAAAAAGCAAGTATATGTAAAATTAAATTTTCCTTTTTTTTTTTTGTCCCCTATATTCCTTGTGAATCCATCCCTTATGTCCACTTCTCTGCCATGCTTATTGTATCAGAAAACTGAAAAGAATAAGGATTCTGTGTACTGGTAGATGTGTATGATTTTATGGCAAGTATACCTGATAAACCTGCTCTAAATTCCTAATTACTAAGTACAACTTGGCTGTTAAAATTACTTGCCAGGTTCTGGACAAACACAAGACTGATGACTAGGAGATTCATGTTTTCATCTTATTTGAATTTTTAAAGTTCAGAAGCTACAAGCCTAGAAAGTAAAATTACTTTTTTTGGTTTTGTTTTTGTTTTAATGAAGCGGTTTCCCCTTCACTTAGTCCTAAAGTTTCACCGGTAGCATCTCGGAGCAACTCTCTCACTCTTCCAGTTCCATCAGGTAAAACGATCTATGTAGGCTCAAACTTTAACTTTAAAAACTCACCAAAAAAGTGGTTTTTAATATCTCTTGAGGAGAAGTCAAAATCTGTAGATTCAGGCATCTCCTCCTGAATATGACAGAGCTCATGAAGGCCCACAATATATATACTTTACATATTGTTTTAATTATGTTTTTATTCCTGTGGTGCTGATAGATTACATGTTCTTTTTTTTATTATTCTTTTCAATAACGAAGTTTAGTGAAGCCTTAATGATCTTTCAGTTACTGTATTTTAGACAATTTTTTTCTCTTTTAAATTGTATTTTCCACATTGAAATTTTGTCTTATTATATTATGTGGAATGGAGCATGTATGTATTTGCTAATGCTGTAGTAGTAAAAATTTTGAGCAAAACATCAGGATATGCCTTAATTATGTGTCTGTCTTCCTAGGGTCTGATGCATGCACAGCCACTAGTGTCGAGGCAGTATCTCCAGGGCAGGTAAGAAAGCTGAATAGTCTGCAAAGCAACCTGGTTATTACAGTACTACATTACACTACGTTGAACTTCTAGTCCCTGAGGAAAATGGGATGTTTTGAATACCATTTTATATACCAAGATTGGATTATTGATGTTTTTTTCTGCAGAGTGAGGGGCTAATGTTAGCTCTGAAGACAGAAATCCATAAGCTAACAAGCACCGAGGGATCATAGGGATCAGTTAAGCATATAAAATGGAAAAACATCCAATATAATCCTAATCTATGGAAAAAAACTAATCCCTAAAATTACTTCATAAATAAATGTGACAAGGAATGTAAAAATTAAGAGCTTCAATGTTCATCCATTTATATCTCTATCTAATATTTTCAGCACAGATGTGAAAGATAACCTTGTAAGGCAACTTTTATCTTCCTTTTTTACTAGAATAACAGAACTGTGAAAGAGGATGACAGGCAAACTGTAGAGGTAAGTGTGTAACATTAAGTGTTGAACAAGATCTGTCTGTTGGTCTTAGCACACATATGACTTATTTATGTGACTAAAAAAGCTAGAAGACTGGTCACTGAGTGAACACAAAACTGATTCTGCTCTAAGAAACTGTGAAACACCCGCAAATGTAGTGGAGGACAATGGGCTACAGGGCCTTTTCATCCTGTCATGCATCCTGCTCTAGTTCAATTAAAATCAATACACTAAATCACTTTCTAAGTCAAAATGTCTGGTATAGCTGCTTTGATGGTCTTCCAGACCAGACCTCTTTTGTTCAGTGGAAGAAATTACTGTACTTTGTGTTCCACATCAACAATGGGATGTTACTGCTCCACACAACTATTAGTGGAGCAGTCTATATGAATGCTTCCTAACTTGCTTTAGGTAATATTAGATGTCCCTTCAAAGAGATTTTGTTGTGAGTGGATTAGGCAATACTTACAAAAACTAGTACGACAGCCGAATTTTGGAGCAGTGACTAAGGCAGAGCCCACAGTTAGATTGCATGCTGGCTGCCTTAAATTGCCAACAGAAGTGCCCTTAGACAAAGCACAGATTCTGTATCAAAGTAGCCAAGGTGTTGGCAGACATTCTTTTACCAGTTCTCCTGTAGAGATTGTAGCCAAAATATAGTCTATGGTAATGCACACAAAGAAAGAAGAGAGAAATTACAATATGTGCTTTAACTTGGTATACAAGCCCATAGTTTTTCCCCTTGGGATGTGAGGGACTAACAGAAAACAATCAGAGGAAAGTAACAATGCTATAAGATACAAGGTTAAAGGGGTTTACTCCGACAAACCTTACATAAAGATGGTGAGAAACTTGGCTATGTAAGGATTGCTGTAACGGACTCTGGAATGGGAGGAGGTTATCTCAAAAGTCCAGAGAAGAGATTCCCAATTCAGTGATCTTTCAAGTGCCTTTTAAAAATAATTTGTCAACAGAAGATGTTTAAAAGCAAATGTCACTGAAAAGGAAATGGCTTTTTACAGTGAAAATCTGTCTTCAGGCAGGGGAAAAGAGAAGTCTGCACTTGTTTCTCTATTTTATGTGTGTTCCTCTGCTTTCAGAATGCTGCAAAAGGATTAATTGATCGAAGGCAGAATGATCAAAGAAAGATTTCTCAGGGAAGGTTGGTTCCTCGCTCTGCTGGTTTTGAAAACTCCAGAGAGAAGCTCTCAGAACAAAAAGAAAATTTTGATCCTCGTAAACATGTGGATACTTTGCCTAAATGCTCCCCTTCAGGTAGTGATGGTGGCAGAATGTATCTTAACACTTGCATGAATGTTTGTGAAAATGAACTTGGAAAATCATTCCTCAAGAAAGCAAAAGAAAATGATGTTCCTTTAAGAACCCATCCACCAGGACCAGGAATAGGAAATATAGATTCAAAGGTAAAAAGTCCTGTTCCAGAAATGAGGGACCATAAAGTTTCATATAAACCGGAATTTAAACTGTGCGGACTACGTCCTCCTCTACTACGGGCTGTATCATGGGATAGCTTGGAGCCTGGACAGAAAGATAAGACACCTTTAAAATTACCATCTGAGGAAGACAAAAGCTTTGCTGTTGGTAATAAATCCAGCAATCAGTTAAAAGCATTCAAAGATCTGCAAATCCAAGTTCAACCAGTTCGAATGCAGAGGTTGACAAAGCTCAGAGAGGTGAGTCCTAGTCATCAGCTGTATCCTGGTTTAAGGTTATTTTCATACCTTACTAAACTCTCAACTGGCTTAACATTATTTTTATCATTGCAAGAAATATAGAGTAATATAATGGGAAACAGTTTCAGCAAAGTCAATACAGAATTGTCATGTGGTTTTCCTTTGCAACTTTAGTAGATGGTAACCTATAACTAAATTCTGTGGAATTGTTCTGTTTCTTATTTCTCTTCATATATGCATCAACTGCACTGTGATCCCTTCAATATGCACATATGCATAAACATGTGCTCTTGCACATGCAGGTTTTGGCCTCCAGAAAAAAATTGTAATACTGGTGTCAAGAAAGTACTAAGTGCTTTCATTGTGACAGAAAGGTGAGTATAAAACACAGTATAGCTCGATTTAGCATCATTTACGTGACCTACAAACAGGAAGCAGTTGATTAACAATAATGTCATTTGCAAAATGTACTTGGAACTAAAATTATCTATTTTGATTTCTAAAGAGAGTTTTAGATATGAAGAATCTTTCCTTCCTCAGGATGTAACAACATTCTCTAAAAGGGTCACTTATGCTCTTTTACTTCCTTTGCTTTCCTGTGCTATGCTTTTTGTACTCCTTCAGGATTGTCCTCAGATCCACTGGCTCTCACAATATATTGACTAATTAACTGATTTCTGTATGAGTGGGCTGACACCGGTGTATAAACAGAAATCTCTAACTGAAGTTTGGAGACGGTTACTATACTCTTATTTAAGGGCTTGCAAGCCTCTGTGTGCCATATACTATTTGTAAACTTCCTTTGGATTTAAAAACCTCTTTTACTTTGTTCAGTTGAGTGTTTCTGAGTCCTGTATTGGTTGGTATTCTCCCTTCTAAGGGCAGTAGTTCTATCATTCAAGAATACTAGTATTTGCAAGATCTCAGGGGACAGGAAATTGTTTTGATACCATTTTTTGCTTATTGCAGGTTCTTAGAAAACTTCTTAAAGTGTCCAGAGTTTTAAAACTGGGTGTCTCTGAGAGCAAAGGCAGGTAGAGGATGGCCAGACTTACCTTTCCTAATTCTAACACGGTGCATATATGTTATCTACGTGAAGGACAGACTTGGACTACAAAATCTAGAAACCAATCTGTTATTAAATAATTGACTAAATGATTGGTAAAAGTTAAGAATTAAACCCTAAGAATTAACCAGTGTATTGAAAAAAGTAGAAGTGTCATGAAGTGATAAACCACCATTATGAAGCAACTACCATGTGTGTATAACAAAAATGACCTTTGAAAGGAAAAAAAGGAGTTACTTTCCTTAACAGCCCAGTAAGAATATTTCCTTTGATCTCCAGTAGTTAATATTTTAAGATGAACACAGGGCTGACAAGGGAGGACTTCAAATTTTACACTTGAGTTAATGAATTCCCATTGTATTGCTTGGGAATAGCCGCTTAGTTATTCATCTTTTCCTGTTTATCTAACACACATATTCTTAACATACATGTATTGGAAGTTTTGATTACAGAGACACATGAGCCATATTATTTTGAAAGGCCTAGAAGTTGTTAAACATAAATAGTAGTTAGAATCAGAAAATTCATACAACATGGTACATAATTGCAGTTAGGTGAGATTTGAACTTTGTCTTCAGTAGGAGTTGTCTAGTTATAAACAAAAGCAGCTGTTTGTGAATTTTAAACAGATTTGAGAATATGAGGGTAGAAAATGAGATGATAGAAGGAGAAATAAGATAACAAGGTTTAATCCTTGAGAGTACATTCTTCCCTACCTGTAAGAAATAGAGGCAGAGTACAGTAACAGTGAAATAGTAACTTGCAGCTGTAGCATACCAAGCCTCAGTGTGAATAATTCTGCTGAACAGATCAAAGTGGGAAGTGTCAAATGTCTGATTTTCTGAATTTTCTCTCCTTTCTGGGATACTTACTTATTACTATGACTATATACAAAATTGCTTCTTTTGCTTTTATTTACTAAAACTCTCATTTATCAAAACTCAATTTTTCTACTTGAGTAAGAACACAAGTAGCAAATCTCTGTTTTCATGACCAGGATTTTTTCTAAATAATGCATATCTGAAATTTGAAACATGTAAGATTTAAGAGTCTGTGTGTGAATGTACATGTGTCCATGCAATGTAGCATCTAGCTATAACTTAATGTAAATATCTCCATTTTCTTTATTTTCTAAAGTAAATGTTATATTTAGTGTTCACATGGCAGGGGTATTTAAATTGAGATTTCTAGGTAAGTTACTTAGAAACGTTACTGTTTTTCTTAACAGGAGCATATTTTGATGAGAAATCAAAATTTGGTTGGACTGAAACTTCCTGAACTTAGTGAAGCAGCTGAACAGGAAAAAGGTACAGTATCATAAAAGCTGGAAAGAGCATTTGTTTGTTATATACTGATTTTATAATTGACTAATATGGGGTGGAAAAAAAGTCTTTTTCTTCAATTGCAATAGTAACTGTAAGGAAGCAGTCATGGAGTTGGGTGTAGGTGATGAATAAGAGACCAGCGATGGAAGTACCTGAATTTCTTGACGATCTGAGCCAAGAAGATACCACAGGTATTATTACAACCAGATGAAAAGATTGATACCTGGAACAGAGCCTAGCTTGTAATTCATAGATGGAGGACTGTGTCAAGATTCAGTGACATTCTGGAAAAAAGTTTCAGCAGTGATGGATTCAATGGATGTGACCACTGAAAGACATTGTGTCCACAAGGGTGAATTTGATCCTTGAAAGTATAAATAAGAGATGGAGTTTTTATTCCTGCTTTTTTATTTTAATATATGTGTGGCAAATATTGGAATGGCACGTTCACTTCTGGTCCACAGCTCTGCATCAATGTGGATAGGTAAGAGTAAGGCCAAGAAGAGACATGAATATGATTGAAGCATTGGAAAAATGTGCCTTACAATAAGTGGTGGGGGGGATAGCTCTATTTGTATGACTTTTAATCAGAAAAAGGCTTAAAACTCTACATAAATGAAGAAGCAGAAATCTGGCAGCAAAAGTTTTTTCCAATCTAACACAAGCACGTGAGATTTGATGTCTGTAGGCTACATTTAAAAAGATTCAGAATAGTAACAAAGAGCAAAGATATAATCTTGAGAACAATTCAGCAACCGGAAGAACTAAGTAGCAGTAGTGCTGAGCAAGCAATTGAAAATATTTAAACCAAAACTGTATACTTGTTAGGAAGTAGTTAAGTTGGAACTTGTTCAGAGTGTTTTTAAGGCCACATGAACTGAAATGGAGGTGGTTAATGTGAAAGGATCTGAAATGAATTGTCCAAGATTTGATCCAAAGACAATTTCCACTGTTCCTGAAAGTGTTCATTTAGCTAACTCATAGATTTGCTTTGGAGCTGTTTCATAAGGCCTTAAAGTTTCTGTCACACTGGGAGATGGCTGAGATACTTCATTTCATTTTATCTCTGGAAACAGATTCTTCAGTCTGAAAGAAACAAAATTAAAAGAGGCTTCTTGTCCTCTTTTTTTATCTAGTGATTTTTATCTTTGCTTTCTTAGATATGGTAATATTGTTCCTGTCACTCTGGAAATACGTAATTTCCCAGAAATTATTTAGCAGGCTGTCTGAAAGTGTAAAATAGTTGCTGTTTTACCAGCCTGTAACATAGTTTTGGCAGATTTGAAACTTCTAAGGAAAACATTATGAAAAGCTAAGCATTATTTTATCCAGCTTTTCAACCAAGATCTCATGAGCATCACAAGCTTTTTGAAGTCTGCTAACCTACATAAATGACAGCCAGAACATTAAGAGTCAACTACTTGTCCTCAGTGGGGAAACCAAGTGAGGGGTCAAATCCTTAGTTCATTTGTTAGGGAGACTTACTTCCTTACATTGTCATTAAAGCCATCTCGTGCTTTTTAACTGGAGTAGTAATTTTGCTTAAACAATAGGAAATAGCCAGTGACTTCATTATTACTGTTATGAATCAAATATACAGGCTCCATCGTGTTTTGCATTCAATGCCAATTTATTGCGATCGTGTTAGTAAACACAACTTTTCATCTACAGAAGTTTAGATCAGGGGGATATATTAAATCTGGAGTCATTGTGATGTCAGGCTGGCTTTTTATGGGAGCACACATGACAGTTCTTAAGTTAATACTGGAATTTTAAAATATAAAGGAAATGCACAGAACTAAAATGTAGCTAGAATCTCCCATTCTTTTCTGTCTTTCATGTTAATACTCTTCACATTTACAAAATTTGAGCTGTGTCACACTATTTGTTTTGCAAGTCTAAGAATCTTTGTCTCATGCCAAACGAACAGGAGAGCTGTACAAAGATCCCTTCTCAAGTCTGAGCTTCAGAATGAGGAACCTGACTTTCATACAGGAGAGTCCTTCATTAAATTCTGGCAAGATAGAAGGAAATAAGGGAATTATTATATAAGAAAGTGACAGAAATTGAGAATACAATTATAACCTTTATGTCCTGTTTCAATGAACGTGCAGTGCAAACAAGTACATGTTGTAGATTTATCACCATAAATGATGCACAAAATCTGTAGTGTAGTACATTATGCTACACTTCATCTTGGCAGGTGGCATTTAAAGCCTTAGAAAATAACAGTACCCTATTACAAAATCTAAGCTAAAATATTCCAGAAATCATGTAACTGTACTGGTAAAGCACAAATACATAATGTTAGGTTAGATGTTCTAGTAATGAATTTGGGTTCAGTCTGAATTCTAGGAAAAATACTAATACAATAATTATTGTCCAGTGCATTAGAGACTGTGAGAGTGCATATTACTTCAGTCTTTCTACATAAGGGATTACAATTGTACTGATTGCTTCTCTTGCTACTGCTTAAAAGGAAAACACAGGATCTTTATTCTAGCAGTAAAGGGGAGATGAGTGTTGAATCACCATATGCAATAAAGGAAGTAACATTCTGCATGAAGGAATCAACCTTTTCTTGTTTTTCACTTTTGCTCCCAGTAGAATTGGGGCAAAATCATCAATGACTTTAAAAAGGTCACAGCTAGGCTAAAAGGTCCTATTTGGCTCCGAGTTGCTGACTAAATACTTAATGCATGACTTTAAAGTAACAAAAGTTTTTTATCTGAAAATGTCTTTAGGCCCTTCACCTCTTCCCTCTCCCACTGAAGATGAAGAGACAAAGAATAGCTCTGATGTCATGCCCAGCATTCCTGATGTATTGCTCCGAAAACTGCGAGTGCACAAATCACTTCCAGGAAGGTAAAAGCTCATTAGAAGTAGAAAGACATCATCCAGGGGAAGGCACACTAATGGTTTCCAGTGAACTCCCTTTATGGAGTTCCATTCACAGCAGATCCCTATAAGTAGACAAACTGCTGCATCCTAAAATATGCAACACAGATTTTCTGAAAAATCTTGGGGAGTCCACCAGCTTCCAGTATCTGGCCAACTTTTAAAATTAGTTTGTAAGTTTATACAAAGAGTCTGAGACCTAACTTGCATGCTACAAGTACTTTTTTGTACAGGTTTCTCTACCACTCTGTCCACTCCTGGTTTCCAGGATTGCTGCTGTAGATGTAAATTCATGTTGAAAATGTTCATATTTCTTTCCACTAGGAAAATAATCAGGCCAGATAATGCTTTCCAATGGTAAAATTTCAGCATGTAAGATTTCTGCAGTTTTTCTGCAGGTGACAATTTTTCAGGGGAATTGAGTTTATTTTGCAAATGTAGTTGAAGGACTCGCTTGCAAATTCTCTGATCTCGGGCTATGCAAGTAGGCACTTACCAACGCATTGCTTAACACCTGCCATGGCTCAGGAGCTATATGAACATAGTGCAATGTAACTATAGCAAGGGAATCCTCTGGTCCGTGTTCTTCTGGGAGTTGGAACAGGCTATACCTGCCAGGTGTCTGTCCAGACCTTTAGAAATACCAATTTTCATTCTGATTTGAGTTTACTACTATCCAAACTTAACACTTTCATGACAGAATTTAAGTGGAATTTTCCTTTTGGGAGAAGGAAGGTTTATGTTTATAATTATTCAAAAGTCCATAATTTTAGAAAAGTAGTTTGCTCTGGCCCAAGAAATATAGGGAAGAAAGCTGAAATGAAGCATTTCTGCATGTCTTGCATACTTTCCACCACTGATAACTTTAGAGACTGAGCATATTTTATTTTGTATGGCATTAGAATTAAATACTGGTTTCATCAAAACAAACCATTAAATATTTAAGGGGAGGATATCTTTTGTTGTTCTTTTCAATTGAATATTACAATAGCTTTGTTTTTAAAAACAAAACTTTTTGCATTTATTCGTAGCTCTCCTCCACTTACTGAAAAAGAAGTTGAGGTAAGTATATTCTTAAACTCATTATTTTAGACATATGCCTCAATTCTAAGTGGTTACTGTAATTATAAAGGTGGTTATTACAACCAGGTAATGGGGTTTTTTTGTCCAAAAAATATTTCTCAGAAAAGAAACATATCGAGCTTAATCAAAGTAACATTTTTATGAAATATGGGCAACTGTCCCAAGCAATATAAACTGTAAAAAGGCTTGGAGTAGGAATAAATAAAACACTTGTCTGTGCATTCTTCACTATAAAATGCACATTCATTTTGGAACTCATTACAACATACTTAAAGTAGTAAAAAAAATGAGATTAAATGAGACCAGAAACAAAATTAGTTAAATTGCATTTTTGTATTGGCCAATAGGAGCTTTGGGGCAGTTTTTTATGATAGCTTGCAGTTAGTTTACATAATTTTTGCCTTTTCAGTTCAAGCCAGTATTTTTTGTAGGTTGCTTTTTAGCTTGCTGAATGTTTCTTCTTTTTTTTTTTTCACATACCAGTCAAGAAAAATATGTTTACTTACATAGCTCCAATCTGATGGAACTGTTGGTGCCTTGTGCTTTGCAAAGTATTTATCCTAAAAAATAATGCATCTGGTAAAGAAAGAAACAATCTTTAAAAGCAGAGTGCAAGAGAATAAAAATAATCTTAATCTCTAACTGGCTTCAGTAGCAGGTGTTTATCCCTTAGGTAAAACAATGCTAGTGGTGAGCTCATCCCTGGACTTCCTCTGCACAGACTATCTGTTTAAAAACCTTGGGGACCCTTGGAGGAAGTCCAGCTAGAAAACAGATCCATTGTGGTTCTGACACTTTCGGTAGGCTACTTCCTTCATTGACTCTCTGCTCTACTGATGTCCCAGAAAAACATTCAGGAAAAGAGGCAGCAACACATTTATTCGTATTTTAGAGGAAGTAATGAGAAGTGGGTTTTGAAACAAGCTAATTTAAAAAATAATTTCAATTTCCTGTTTCAATACTTACTTAAGCACCAAAGTTTGTTAAAGATACCTTATTCATAAGTTGTTATTGGAAACTACATTACTGCGACACTTAAAAATACCTTTTTTAAATCCAAACAGAATGTATTTGTACAACTTTCCTTGGCCTTTAGAAATGACAGTTATACCTTAGAATCTAGAATTAATCAAGCAGAGAGAGAGAGAAATCTTACTGAAGAGAATGCTGAGAAGGAACTGGAAAACTTTAAAGCAGCCATTACGGTAAGAAAACAACAATAATTGTTTTTCTTTACAAGGAAGTGCACATGTTTGAAATGGGTGTTGCTATGCTTGCTTATACCTATCCTAAATTTAGTCCCAAATTTATTTTCTGATGCACAAGCTCCTTACTGTAAGCTGACTACCACTCTACACAAGAGACAGCATTTTCTGCCTGTGGTCCTCCATTGCTGGAAATGCACAGAGGATGTGCCCTACTTCTAACTGATTTCAGGAATAAATGCTGTTAATTTGTTGTTCAATTCTTGGAATAAGCCTGTGACAAAGCTAAGAGCATTCAGAACTGCAATTTCATAGAATCATAGTATGGTTTGGGTTGGAAGGGACATTAAAGACCATCTGGTCCAACCCCCCTGCCGTCGGCAGGGACACCTCCCACCAGCCCAGGTTGCCCAAAGCCCTGTCCAGCCTGGTCTTGAACACTTCCAGGGAGGGAACATCCACAACTTCCCTCAGCAACCTGCGCCAGTGTCTCACCACCTTCATAGTGCAGAAATTTTTCATAATCTAAATCTACCCTCTTCCAGCTTAAACCCATTATCCCTTGTCCTATCACTACATGCCCTTGTAAAAAGTCCCTCCCCAGCTTTCCTGGAGGCTCCCTTCAGTTACTGGAAGGCTGCTATAAGGTCTTCCCAGTCTCCTGTTCTCCAACCCCAATTCTATCAGCCTGGCTTCATAAGATAGATGCTTCACATCATCTTTGTGCCCCTCCTCTGAACTCACTCCAACAACTCCATGTCCTTCTTTTGTTGTGGACTCCAGAATGGTTGGCTTTCTGGGCTGCAAGCACACATTGCCAGCTCATCTTGAGCTTCTCATCAACCAGCACCCCTAGGTTCTTCTCCTCAGGGCTGTTCTCAATCTATTCTCTGCCCAGCCTGTCTCTGCGCTTGGGATTTCCACAACCCAGGTGCAGGACCTTGCACTTGGCCTTGTTGAACTTCATGCGGTTTGCACGAGTCCATGTCTCAAGCCTGTCAAGGTCCCTCTGGATGGTATCCCTTCCCTCCAGTGTGTTGTTGCACCAAATTCATCCGTATCTTGGCTGTGTTTCTACAACAAATGTTTGCACTACAAACACAATTTCTCAAAGGACTCCATCCAGAAAGTTGCTGCATATCACTCCCTTCTTTTGAGGGCGGGGGGATACGTAGAGGAAGAAAGGTTATTCTTTTCACACACCATTTCAATGCATTGACTTACTTTTGCAGTAATACAAGTGAGGGATTGCAGAGAACTAGGGCCCAACACAACTGGTCTGACTGGGAGAATTGTATGAACAGCAACACAGTGATTAATTACTTAAGAGACCTCAATACCAAAACTGACACATCCTGAAAAAGGACTCTAAGAATATATGAATCTCAAAATCACAGAATCACAGAATGGTAGGGGTTGGAAGATCTAGTTTAAGAGATCATCTAATCCAGCCCCCTACCAAAGCAGGTTCACCTACAGCAGGTTGCATACAATAGTGTCCAGGAGGGTTTTTAATGTCTCCAGAGAAGAATCATCCAGCATCACAAAGTCTGCCTGTAAGTCTGAACTAAACTGTATTGGGCTTTCTCATACCAAACTTTTCTGTCAACGGAAAACTTTGGGGCAGTTAATAAGACAATAATAAGACATCTAAATTCACGCTTGCTTTTGGTAACTAATCCCAAGGAAGTTATATGTTTCAGTGCTTTTCATTATAAATCTGAGCTATCAAAGTGATTATATTAAGCCATAGCATAAATGTTTGTATTGATTGATAAAAATGGTTAAGAAATTGCAATCGCTGTATGATTTACAGACCATATTGGCTTTGATTTCTCTTTTACATTTGGAATTCTTGAGACTATAACATCTTATTTTCCAAATAAGTATTGTGGATCTGAAAGAATATAAATGGCCTTCCTAATGTCTTGTGCCCAGCATGTTAAAGTGTTCTTTGCGTTTCAGCAATCATTTGTAAGTACTAGTTCAAATAAGTTTGTCATTTGTCAAGTTCATAGGTAGCTAGGCATGATTCATCATTAATTTCAAAAAGAAAAGTATTGCAAATGTGCTTAGCCCTTTTTAACTCCTTGACAGTTGTGCCTGCCATATGTGGTGACAAACCATTCTGAAACAGCAGCAGCGCTCTCTATGTTGTCTCTGGTGTTAGTGATGGTTCTCCTCTGGGTCTAATTTGTCCATGTGTAGTTCTGCTTAGAGATGTCTGCCTCACTTCTGTGGCTCAGGCTGCTTCACCTGAACCAAAAGTGTGAAGATATGACAATAAAGCTTATGCATTTTCACTTCAGTCTTCAGCTCACTTATGGCATCACTATGAACACAGAGAAGCTTACCAGAAGCTGTTGGAGGATATTGCTGTTCTGCGGCGTTTAGCTGCTAGACTGTCTAGTCGTGCTGAAATGGTTGGAGCCGTTCGCCAGGTAAGAACATCCTGGTGTCTAGCACATCCTGGCTGCACAAGTTCACTCTTTTTCAGCCATAGCTGGAGGTTGTATTAGCCCTTTGAATTTTATTTGCCATTTTGGCAGGTTAAAGACATTTGTCGTAGTGTCAGATAAGACATCATTTCAGTCAGGAAACAAAATTCAAACAGAAGATTACCTATGAAGCTATTCAACACATCTGTACATTAGGAGTATATATATTATTCAGAACTATAGCTGCATCACAATAAACTTACTTAAAATCAGTGCAGCATGAACAAGAAAGTTTTTCTGGGTCAAAAAGCTCATCTAGTTCAGTCTTTGGCAATAGCTTAGTCAGACAGCTATGAAGAGTGTAAGAACAGAGCAAGTATGAATGAGAACAGAACAATACCCTCCCAGATTCAGGACTGGAAGCCCATTGAGGTAACAAGACCGATGCCTGTGATTAAGACCTTGAGGATTTGAGACCAAATGTATGTATACCACGTAACTAATAACATAGACACACAGACTGACTGAATAAATATATGATACAATAAATGGTGATATTCTGTGGATATATATGAATGCATGTGCATGTGTGTTCTAATTAGCTTAGGACTTTTCAGGCGCGGAGGTACTTTCTTGAAGAACAACTATTCCACATTTCGCCCTGACAGGGAGCATACACATAGAGGCAAATGATTCATTTGAAAAGTGTAGAGGTTACCTGAGTATTTTCCTCTTTTCTTCCCTAGGAGAAGCGTATGTCAAAGGCAACAGAAGTAATGATGCAGTATGTGGAAAATCTGAAAAGAACGTATGAAAAGGATCATGCTGAACTAATGGAGTTCAAGAAACTTGCCAATCAGAATTCTAGCAGAAGCTATGGTGCATCTGGTAAAAAAAAATAAAATAAAATTAAGGGTTTGTCTTGCCTGTATACAGAGAGGTGTCTGGTGCTAATAATGATAAAAAGTGAAGTATCATGAAACCTGTTCATGATGTTCTGATCTACAGGAGTAGATTTCAAAAAGCCGTATCTATAACAGCTGAAATATTTTATATAAGCCATACCTAATGTTATAGTACAATAATTTAAAATCACTATCACCAAATTCTGATGACATCCAATGACATTTTCATTGGCGTCTTGCACATACACATAGCTTGCAGTTTTAATCTAACCACCTCTTAGATGACAGATTATGCCAAATTTCATTATTATTTTTTTTCTTTTTGCAACCTTTTCATTCCTAGTTTGCTGGAAACTGAAATATGAGTATTTTCTTTTGCAAAAACTTGTTCACGGAGACAAAAAGTGAGCTTTTGCCTGATCTCATAACGATACCAATGGTTCAATTTTTTGCAATTATTTCAAATTTCTTCTGCACGTGTAACTGAGACCAAAACTGTATGACAGATAGATATGCAGTCACTACATACTTTGTATAAATATACTATATCTGAGTTTGAAATAGAAGCAAAGGCTCTATTTATATTATTTATAGATACTCATAGAGTCTAAGACTGTTCTTTATCTACTGTTTTTATGCAGAAGATGGAGTACCTCGTTCATCTAGATCCATGTCTCTTACTGTTGGAAAGGTATTTCTACAATATAAGTATAATGACGTGAACATCTATGTAATGAAATTTATTTGTCTACATACACTCACTTTTATAGACTGTGTTCAAAACAATGCTGCTAAATTCTCAATATTGTTCATGAAATGCAGTGAAAGTGCTTTGTAATTTTTGGAGAAACATTTAAGTGTGACTTTGTGCAATAACGGTAAACGAAGCTATAAATTATAAAGGGACCTATTTATTTAAGGATAATTGTATTCCAGGGCGCATGCCTGTGCTCCAGAGAATGGTTTAGGTCCTATGCTTTATTCTAGTTCCTCAGTGAGGAAGCTGAACTTTGGATCAAAACTTACTATACAACTTGGGATGCCATGGTCATACCGTTTTCATTATCTTAATCATTACAACACGTTCAGAGTACCTTAAATGTAAACAGTTATTTTTAGGCAGGGCTTATTTTCCAGTTAGCATCAAAGTATCTTGTTTGCTTTGACAGGGCATTCAGAGTGAGAGGTTATCTCAGATCCCTTTGGCTTGACTAATTAATAACTTTAAAATGGACAGCGCTCCATTTCTGCAAAACTTCCAAGTGTTGGAGATGAAGTTTATTACAAAGCTTCCTAAAACAGCCAATGATTTGAGAGCTGAATCCCAACGTGACCATTATGAAATTTGGTGATCAGAGGCATTATATTCAGTTTACTATTTATTTTCATATTTTTATTCACTTGGGTTGTAGTTCTTTACATTTAATTTATTCCTGCCCCCTCTGAGTGCTGGATAGAAAGAATTAGAATACAGAGTATGCTGAGGGCAAGACTGCACTTCAGAATGAGAACCAGATAAGTTGAAACAAAGATCTCAAAAAAGGTGAAATTTAATAAGGACAAGTGCAAGTCCAAATAATAAAGCGGGGAGTGAGGAAGGTGGAATCCTCAGAACACTAAAATGGTCTGCCTAACATGGCTACAGATTCCCCAGAATGGTTTTTCAGAAGCACAGTAGATAAAAATGTCACTAATAAATAGATAGGTATAGTTGGTTTTGTCTAGAACCAGGGTCATGGATTAGGTGACTCCTTTATATATTTAGTAAAACTGTGTTTAACTCTTTTCCTGTAAAATTATCTAAAGCAGAATCTTAGAAGTGTTTGAATATGGACTAAGATGTTAGATGCTGTAAGTGCTTGGAATTTTTTACTCAGAAAGAAACATAGATTTTACTGGGTATATATTATAGGATGAAGTATTTGGCTACTTACCTAATGACAGCAAAAACCTATATAAACTGTACTTGAGCTAGAATATATTGTGTACAGCTAGCATGTGTTTATCATATAAAGAATTTCCATGGTCTCTGGGAAATATAAGCAATGTTGCATGATGCTAAATAGTATCAGAAATAGTGTGACCAGCATGACAAGGGAAGTGATCATCCACATGTACTCGCCACTGGTGAGGCTGCACCTCAAATACTGTGTTCAGTTTTGGCCCCCTCACTACAAGAAGGATATTGAGGCACTGGAGCGTGCCCAGAGAAGGGCAATGAAGCTGGTGAGGGGTCTGGAGCACAAGTCTTATGAGGAGTGACTGAGGAAACTGGGGTTGTTTAGCCTGGAGAAAAGGAGACCCTATTGCTCTCTACAACTCCCTGAAAGGAGGTTGTAGCAAGGTGGGTGTGGGTCTCTTCTCACAAGTAACAAGTGATAGGACAAGAGGAAATGGTCTCAAGTTGTGCCAGGGGAGGTTTAGATTGGATATTAGAAAAATCTCTTCACTGAAGGGGTTATGAAGCATTGAAACAGGCTGCCCAGGGAAGTGGTGGAGTCACCAGCCCTGGAGTAATTTAGAAAATATATAGATGTGGCACTTAAGGACACGGTTTAGCGGTCAACTTGGCAGTGCTAGCTTTACAGTTGTAAATATTCTTAAATATTCTTAAAGGTGCTTTCCAACCTGAACGATTCCATGGTTCTATAGATATCTAATAAAACAAGGGTAAAGGAGAAGGCTCCTTTTTTCCAGGGGGAATGGATGTTATTGTTTCTCAAAGTTATAATTTGTAGGTTTAGAAATAATTCATATACCATTGTGGGCACAGTATATCATAATGGGTACATAGCAAGAGAAGAGTTTCATGTGTAACTTCATTATTTTCCGGTCACTGTGACACTGGCACTTTTCCCAGTATCATAATACATCTGGTTTAATCAAAGCTAATAGACTCTAGTAAGAACTGACAATATCAACTCAGAACATGTGACTAAGTGTGACTTACACTACTGGGCTTTCACTGTGGAAGGAAAAGAGCAGCAACCCTGTAAAACAGCTCATTTCACACTGAGCACTTGCCATGCCAGACAGTACTAGAGGAAGTCTTGGGGAAAACCACAGCCCTAACAGTCATTTATCTTAATTTTGCTCCCAACTCCTTTTCCCCAAGGAACATTAACCTACATCTTTGCCACACCTATTGACTTGTATAATTGTTCTTCAGCTTATCTTGTTGTGTGACAGAAGAAAAAAAATGTTGTTTCTCACAGAATATGCCTCGGAGGAGAGTCAGTGTTGCTGTTGTTCCTAAATTTAACTCCTTAAACATTCCTGGTCAGTCACCAGCAGCTTCACCTATACCTTCAATGCCATCCCTGGTAAGTAAAGCCCACGTTTTACAGATACTACTCTTTGTCTCAACCACTTTTGCATAGGGCCAAGCCATAGTTACTAAAAAATGTAAGCCCATTCATTGGTTTAACTTGTTTTGACTCTATCCTAGGGAAAGGGATGGACAAAAGTAATTCCAGTTGTGTAAAGGACATATGACTTCAGAATCTGTCTTCATAAATGATCCCTTTGGACACAGACCCAAAGAGGGCTAGGTAGTGTTTCAGAGACATTAGATATCAGTTGAGGCAATTTGCCTTTTTAATCTGCAATAATATACTCAAAAGAACTAGTGAAAATATTTGTCCACTGTAGAAGAGAGATTTTAACTAATGCCAAGAAGCCTTCTAAACAGAAAAACATTTAATTAATGTACAAAAATGTATGTGGTACACATTTAGAGGTTCTGTGATAATCTGGGGTTAGTGGAGCTGTCAGCCTCTTCCTTGACATTTTGTTTTTTTAAAAGCCAAATAAGAATGTAGTCTGAACCTAATAAATCTATATAAATGCTTTGGAGGAAAACTGCAAGGCATACCAATCATTCATAGATGAGCTGTGAAGGCACATAACCAGAAAATTACACCGTTTTCTGTTAAAAATATAGGGCTATTTAGATAAGAGGTTTTGCTGAGAAGCTAAATCCACTTGAGTTTTATGAAAACAATCTGTGCAATTAGGTATTATCTACTCATTGTCAATTGCTTCAGGAACAAAGCTCGTTTGTTTACCTTTATTTATTATTATTTATTTTTGTTTAAAATTTTTCATTGAAAACTCAGCTCACAAATTAGTGTTCCTAGGATAATAGGAAGAGAAGCAATAGAGCAATTTTACTGTTCAGTGATCAACATGTGAAGAAGAAAGGCTCTTCTTGGAAAAAATAACCAGGGTAGAGGGAATGTCACAGAAATTACATCTTAGTGTGCAAGTCTATTTTTAACTGTGATTAATGAGAGTAATTCAGAAGTTCCACCTTAAAGATACCTTGCTTATGGATGTGGGAAGAAAACCCAAGCAACCCATTGACTTTGTCATTTTACTGAAGACTCATTTGAAATTAATTCATGGATGTAACATTTATTGCTATTTTTCACTTACAGTCTGAATCGCCTAGTAATGGAAGGAGCAATCTAACATCTACTCCTGTTCTGCCAGCACTTCTAGAAAAGTGAGTTTTCTCTAGGTCATCTCATTACCTATTAAAGGCTAGTATGAAATGAAAACTGTATCATTTCTATCTTTCCTAATAGAAGTTATACGAAAACATAGGGTACTGAAATCAGTGACACTATATTGGCTTAGGTTGAGTCATGAGCTGGTAACTGTATTTTACTATGTCTCCACCATATTGTTCTTTTCATGTTCAAAGAGTGTACAAGCAGTATTTCAGAACTAAATTGAACCTGCTATAATTATTAGAACTCATTAAGAAAAAACACAGCAGATTAAACATTTACACATTTGAGTAGGCCTGTCTTCAGAATTAAACAAAACTGGGAGTATTACATACAACACACCTGGCTTTTTTTTTTTAATACACTTCCTGGTACTAATTAATTCTGTATCTAAAGTTGACTGTGAACTACCTTGAGTATGAATATTGCTTCAGAGAAGATATTACTTAAGAGAAGATATAGTTAAGAAAAGATATTTTGTAGCCTGGTAACAAATACCTCAATATCTATATTTTTCTAGTACCTATAAATTGCAAAATATTTTTCATTAGAACAATTGCCCTTTTGACTCTATATTTCTTACCATTACTGCAGATGTCCTTGCTGCATTAAGGTGTGCTGTTGTTATCCATTTTCCATAATAGTTCTGTAAGTCTTTCAGTGGGTTTAAATGGTACTGCTTTCAGAGTAAAATAATAGTCATATAGACAAAGAAAGCAAAGAATCACTCTGCTGGAGAGCATGTACATCTACACATTTCTGGAAAGAACCTTTAAGTTTTTCCAGTTGAGATTCATGTGGACACGTAATTTAATTTTATACAAGTTATTGGAATGGAAAGCTCCTGCAGTAACAGAATACAAAGGTGGACAGTATGAAAACATGTGAGACTGGGATGAGAACAGAATGCATACTCAAGCTCGTTTACAAAGGCATTATGGACACGAGTACCGTTGCATCTGAAAACCTGTGTGTGTGTATGCTTTGTGTGTATAATCAGTCTAGAAAGCAAAAATAAAAAATTGTCAGGCATTTTCCCAAATATTTCTCTCTTTCAGGAAATGTTGCACATTCTGAGGAAGTTGCTTGCTGATGTTTCAGAAGTAAAACTTGCTAAAACATCACAAAGATTTTTATTGTTGTTGTTACTACTACCACTACTTTTGTTGTTTATACTGTTTGCAATATCACAGTAAAATCTCTGCAATACTAATTTAAATTAAAGTTTGTTAGGATGCTTTAAACATGCAAATTAAAAGCTTTAAAATATGTAGATCTCACATCAGTACACAATATTGAATTTCATGTATTTTAGATTAGTGCCAAGGAAGAACAAAATTTACCTTATGTCTCTGTTTTACCTCCATGCTTTATTAACAATGAAAAGACACAATAATTGGGCAAACAAAAATGGTAAACTATGGCACTAGTTGTTATAGTTCAACAGAACTCTGCAAGATTTAGACAGTCTTTTGAAACTGTACAGAATTTCTGAAAAAAAACCCCACAAACCACCAAACAAAGCTTATTAGACCTTGACTTTGACAGATTTCCTGAGTCAGGTCTGAATCACTTAAACTCTTTGTCCCAGACTTAAATAAATAAGGACAGGTGAGCACTGCAGAAAGAGAGCAATATACAGTGCCTTAACTTTAGGCTAAATGCTTAAAGCTTTTACTTAAGAAGAGTTTTAGTGACAAAAGCTGTACATGTGTTTCTGGTTTTTTAACCTGTAAATCAGTTCAGCATATAAAGTCAGCAGAGAGGAGTACCTAAAAGGCAAATAAGAATAATGTTTTGATAAATTAGTATTGCTATTATTTTCCTCTGACATAGCAGGCTACGATTCCTAAGATGATGTTTAGAAAGTTGAAGGAAATATTTTCAAGAATAGCAAATAAATGCCATGGACAAGCCAGTAAAAAATGCTCTATTCCTTTCTTTTTTGGAGATGAAACAAAATTCACATTTTAATATTTTAGAAACATATTAATTACTGTTCTTAAATTACATTTTGAAACTAAAATTTTCCTTCGTGTTTAATATTTTTCTTTCAAAAGACATTTCATTTCTCCAATGTGCACTGAAGAAGAACATTTCAATGGTATTATTTTCTATTTGTTTTCTTTTGTCTTGGCAGTGGAAAGACTAATGGAGAATCTGACTGTGAAACCTCTACTTCTGTGCTGACACAGAGTGGGTTGGAAGAGATCAGCCCTGAAACTAAAGCCAAGATAGAAGAGGAAGCATATAACAAAGGGTGGGAATGTTTTATGTTAACTAAGTCTGTAAATATGAGCTACCAGATGAGGACAGTAGTTTTTATAATATAATTTTAAGTGCAAAATGAACGACATGATCAATATGAGCTTTTCAAAGGTGGTCACAATTGAAGCAATGTGGGAAACAATGCAAGTGAGCTTCCCTTGTATTTGCATCATAGCTGATCACTTTCATCCTTTATTAATGTTAGTCAAACTATGGGAGAGCAGTTGTATCAGAGATTCTGAGTTGGGTGGGTGTTCTTGTGTCGATAGTGTTCAGCTTCATGATAGGATAATCCAAAACAGCTTTCTAAAATGTTTGTTCTGAAATGTGTGCATAGAAGTGAGTAAAGAGTAGGTATCAACTTTCGTAGTAAACTCATGTTGTTTGTGTCACAAAGTGCTTTACACAGTGTGTTTTGGGGCAATTAACAGCTTTGGGATCTGTTTCTGAATGCCAAGCAAAGAACTTTGTACTATGTGAAGAGTGAGACACAAATTTTGATCCTCTCCTCCTGCTGAATCCAACAAGCCACCTAACTTTAGCATTGATTTGCATTTTTTCTCCAGGAAAAAAATTATCTGGTGGGTGTTCAAAATGATTGAAAAATAATAGAGAAATACTTAAGAACACCTTCACAATAGACAAAAGTTGTGTTCTGTTGAGGACTCTTTCTTTTTCAAGATCACAGAATCACAGAATCTTAGAAGTTGGGAGGGACCTCGAAAGCTCCCCCAGTCCAATCCCTGCCAGAGCAGGATCACCAGAGCAGTCACACAGGAACACGGCCAGGCGGGTTTTGAATGTCTCCAGAGAAGGAGACTCCACAACCTCTCTGGGCAGCCTGGGCCATGCTTTGGCACCCTCACACGGACAAAGCTTTTCCTCATGTTCAGATTGAACCTCCTATGCTTCAGTTTGCTCCCATTGACCCTTGTCCTGTCATTGGGCATCACAGAGCAGAGCCTGGCTCCTTCCTCCTGACACTGCCCTTTACAAGTTTATAAACATTAATGAGGTCACCCCTTCAGCCTCTTTCCCAAGCTAAAGAGACCCAGCTCCCTCAGCCACTCCTCATAAGGGAAATGCTCCACTCCCTCCATCATCTTTGTGGCTCTGCTGGACTCTTTCAAGCAGTTCCTGTCCTTCTTGAACTGAGGGCCCAGAACTGGACACAATATTGCAGATGTGGTCTCACCAGGGCAGAGTAGAGGGGAAGGAGAACCTCTCTGCCCTACAACCACCCCTTCTGATACACCCCAGGATGCCATTGGCCTTCTTGGCCGCAAAAGCACAAGATAATAAGTTGGTAACAAAGCTAATACACTCCTCTGTTAAGGAAGGGTGGCTTTGCCATACTCGTGATCTTTAGCTAATTTTTATTCTTGTCAAAGTGCTGCAACACTGCTACTTGTGTTTTATTATGTGTAACAAAACATAAAGCCAATTTTTCATTATATAGGAACAGGCTTATTCAGTATGGTAGACTAAGAAAAATGCTTTGTGTATTAAAGCTATCAGGAAGGCTTGAAGAAAACCAAAGAACTTCAGGAACTGAAGGAAGAAGATGAAGAGACACCAAAAGAAAGTCATGATGAACATGAAGAAAGTGAAAATGAAGATGAGATAAAAAACCTGAAAAGCAGGTGAGACAGTGGTGTAATATGTCCATATAAGAGAAGCAATTTTTTTCTATCTGTGGTACCCAACCAAGTGTTTTATGCTGTGATCTTGACATGTTTTCTTCCACTCTAGAGAAACATTTGAAATAACAGTATTTTCACAGAAAGGCACATTCCAAGATAACATAGTTGCAACATGCAAAGCTTATTATTTTGGTATTTCACCTAAAATTGTAAGTTGACATCAAGACACTTCATCTTGATGGGGTTTGGTTTTGATTTGAGGTAAAAAATATTCCACTCAAGTTCTTTATATGCCAGAACATATCTCTCAGTAGGCATGCATTGTCCTGTGAAAGTTGTAATTCAGGAATCTGATGCCCATATTTGTGCCATATGTCATTCCCAAAGGGTCTTCAGCTGGGTTGGACTTGCTCTGACTTGGACAGGCAGGTGCTTGCTCCCTCTGGAAGCTGTGTAGATGAAGCAGAACAGCACTATGTTGGAGATCCTGCCTTTCAGAAGAGTGACATATTATTGCATTCATCTGTACCCAGTGCTCTTTGTACTGGGGACTTTTGAATCATCTGCTCATTGTCTTAACTGAAGCATTTGATGCTGAACTGAAAAACTTTTCTGAAATTTTTCACCTTTTCCTAGAGTTAACTATTGAGTCTCCTTGGTGGTCTACCACCCAATTTAATATACCTACAACTTCCTGCATTTTAAAAGCAAAAATACTTTTGCATTAGAGAGTCACTAAATGTTGGCTATAGCCAGTAATACGTCCAATCCCGAGCTAAGGTAGAGATCCTGAACTGATCCAGGAGAATTCATTTCCATCCCATACCATTATGGTTATAAACTCTGTTTATTTGAGATTTCAGCCGTGTTCAGAAGGGCAGACACCTCACTAGTCATGAAACTTTTAGGAAGTTTACAAGGTTCTAATGTTCAGTTTAGTTGAGCAAGCTATAAACACTGCAGGATTTTACATCAGGCTCTGAGATTTGCCATTTGACAGGTGGGAGAAATAGAGGCCAAGTTTACGGTCTTCAGCCATATGGCAAATATCACCCATATCTGAGAGTACAGCTCTTCTTAAAAGAACTTAACAGCCTGAATCTTCCTTGTCAACGTGTTTGCATTTGAAAGAAAGATAGTGTACCACGCTCCATCATCTTTGCCAAGTCTTGG
>NW_010209736.1:45283-96762 GCF_000695765.1 Mesitornis unicolor | reverse complement strand
TAATAATAATAATAATAATAATAATAAAGATCCCCCTCCCTAGTGGGACATGATTACACAGTAATCCATGCCACTTAGTCAAATATCAGAAAAGGATCCCATAGACCCATAATTAGCAATGTAACAAGCAGAGCCTTGAGAAAACAAGCTGGTCCTCAAGACAATAATCTTCATTGCTAGCACCCATCCAACAGGCTTCATCTCAAGGAGTGAATGAGGCAGGCAAGATAATAAAAGGACCTACAGAGCCAGCAGAAAAGTTCCCCATGTGCTACTTTGAGTGGCCTTCAAGGGGGTAAAAGGAGGAGAGGTAGGAGGGGGCAAAGCAGTCATTTTCCTCCCAGCCCAGAAAAGAATGAAAAAGAAAGGAAAAGAATCCAACTTGCTTCTGCCGAAGCTGCCTAGCGACACGCAACTAATTACTATGACTGGTCCCCTGTTTGCAGATCTTGTTATCAGTAAAAATAATAATAAAATGAGCCCTAGTAGTCTGGATATCTGCAATTACAGTGTGAATTGCATGAGAGGATTATATGAAGTGCTCTTGGCGTGGAGGGTGGGGGACCAAGGCGCTTCAACTTGAGAGCAGTAAGCAGCTGCTTTGGGGCTTTGCACCTGCTGCTCACCAGGCTGTTTTCACCTCTAGACGAAAACAGGCTTCTCTCTCTCTCTTCCTCTGTCTTGTTTCTTTTCACGCAGTGCACAAATGTAAAAACAGAGAAGGATTTTATTATTTAAAAAATAAAAAGGAGAGAAAATGAAATCGTCTTCTTAAGGAAGTTTCACTGAAGCAGCATGAGAGGCGTCTTATGGCAGTGGAGGGGAAGCAGAAGATGGAGTGTGGGGCCAAAGAAACAGGCAAGCCGGCTCCATTTTAATGCAGAGGCAGCAGACAGAGTGCGATCTGAGATTGGCAAAGTTTCAATGTAAATCCAGGGGGGCAAGGGGGATGGGGCTGGGATGAGAAGAAAGGACTCTTTTACTGTTTCATGCTTCTAAGTCCTGCCGATCAGCATAAGCTCAGCTCGACATTCTGGGAATAGCAATGAGGCACACACAACAATCAAAACACCCTAAATCTGTTTGATGATTCAGACACTTCGTGCATCTGCACCGACAAAATGGGACTTCAATTAAATAACTTGCAGATTTCCACAGAGGGGGGAAAAAGTCGGGGGAACATGAGGATTTTTAATTAGTAACTCTGAATACAAGCTGTTTTTTTAATTAGGTGTTTGCACTACCACTTTATTCTTAAAGGGAGATTTGTAAGTGCGTGGGATTGTTGTGAAAGAAGATCCTGGACAGTTTGTTCCTAACATTTTGTTGCAACCTGCATTTGCTCCTAAACAGCTTTTCTTTAGCAAATGAAACTCGACTACCATTCCAAGCAAGTTCAAATTAAGGCTGAGATTTTTTTTGAAAGCTTTAAGTGTGTACACACATCCATAAATATATACACACATATGCGCAGTGTCCAGGATATGTTTCAAGGCCCTGCAACAGTTTTCCTGTGTTAATAAGGTTCAGATTGCTCTCTGTGGCTAACCTAGTTATATATATAACCGTACTGTAGACATTATATACATAACTGTACCATACACAGGTTTTAAACAGAAGTAGTAGAAATTTGTTATGGAGTTGAATGAAATTCACATATAACTTTACTGCACTGCAGCCACCACTTTTAGAGCAAACCACTAATGATTGCAAGCTTCAGAGTCTGAAAAACGATGGGTGAAATCCTGGACCCTTTGAAGTCATTGAGTGCTTTTCATTGACTACCGAGGTCAGGATTCACGCTCAAAATCTCTCGAGTGTGCTCTGGCGTAGCACAGTGATGTACACATCTCTCTCACACACGCACATGCACTATGAACCTGCGAAATCTCCCCATGAAAGGGCATCCTCTCTGCAGCAGACTATGATTTTGGAGCCTTAGAAAACAGACCGGGACTTTTTAGTAGACTAACCACCTAGTAATACTAGAATGAGGACATTTACTGTGTTCATTTTTGAAATATGACCAAAGAGGAAGCTGTGGCAATAACATATTTTTTAATTTTTACCTCTTGATTCTTGGACAATTTTTGCTTTGACAAAACATTTACAATGATGTGAAAGAGATTAAAAACTGGATTTCTTTCCCCCTCCCCTCGTTCTCCTAACAGGGATACAGCAGGGAGATCATAGAAAGAAGGGACCACGATCATTTATCCAAATGCAAACAAACCTAAGTATGAGGATTTACCACAGACTGACTTTCTTTTAAAAAATTTATTTCATGTGTTAATACAAAGACTATTTAGCAAAAGTAGAATGCCAGGATTTGCATATGAATAGGTACCTAAAGATCAACGAGATCAACTCATTAGGGCCTGAACATCTAAACATACTAAAGTCAAAGAGGCCAGAGCTCAAGAGCCTGGCTGCTGAGATTCCCAGTAACTAATCCAAGCAAAGCTGGTAGTTTTAAACTTATTACTATTTTTTCTGCCTTAATAAAAAAATCCTTTACCTGAAATCAATGCTCAGTCCAAGGAAAATAGCCTACCGATTGTGTCTGGGACTCAATTTCTTCCTTTGCCACAGCCTTTCTTAATGGCATTGGGCAAGTCATTTAGGAGGGGATTCGTCTCACCTAGCAGTAGCTGTCTCGAAGGGAGGGATTTTAACTGCCTCGTCATCCGGGCTCCCTTTGCAGTCAATGTAAAAAAGGCACTTTCCAAAGGGTCATTCGTTCTTGCTGTAGTATCCCCTCCATAGAGAGTGTCTAAATCTCTGGCTGCAGGTGCTTATCTCATCCTCTTGCCTATGCCAAGAGTCTCTCAGAGAAGCTCAGAATGAAATGAGTATGGAGTTTGATGTGCCTCAGTTCATCATCTGTAAAATGGGATTAAGTGATTAATGCTACCCCTGTATCTCATGGGTGAGTTAGGAAGTGGAATATGTTATAAACCATGAGATGTTCAGATATTAAAATAGTGGGAGTGATATGGATGCCATAAAAAGATAAGGTCCTGATCCAGTATCTGTGGCAACCAAGGGAATCTCTCCTCTGGCCTTTTGTGAGTATTAGATCAATCAATCCCCAGTGACATTATCCATTCACTGCAGAGTAAGTGAAGGTATGGCCAGAATTTTTCCACCGGCAGAGAAGGGAGAGGGTATGGGAAAGGCCTGACCTTACTCTATGCTTGAATAGTAGGAAGAAGGAAAGCACAAACAGGCTTTCAAAGCTGCCTACAGGATTTGGACACATCAGCTTACTAATGTTAGCGGAAATTGGGCATCCACATCTCTGGAAATTTCAGCCTCTGCATTTACAACACAAAAAGAGCCCAACCACAGAGGAGATATTTCCCTAATCTTGGCACCACTGCTGATTTTTGTTTGAGCTTCCTTGGATTAGACCTTTAGCAAACGGCACTGCTCAGATGTTACGGGAAGGACACATTTACTCCTCATCCACCCTGAGGTATAGCAGCCCCATGTCAGGGCAGCATATTCTCATGGCTAGATCCTGAGCCCGTCATTAAATCCATCTTTTGACCTTGGGCAAGTCACTTAACCTCAGTTTCCTCTAACTGTAAAATGTAGATAAAATATTCCCTGCCTTACGGCAGTGTTGGGAAGATTAACAGTTAGACATTGTTCTGAGCGCCTTGAATAAGAGCTGTGAGTGCATGCAGAGTACTGTTTCTATTGGATACTGCTTTCTCTTTCTACATGCAGAAGGGCTGACTTTTAAACTGGCAAGCAGCCCAGGCCCGTGACTAGTGGTGTGCCCTATTTGAATGCACAATAACTACAGTTGCATGCACAAATTGGGTATCCGTGCATGGAAACTGGACACACAGTTGTTTACAGAAAAGAAGAGTTTCTCGTGCTTGCTTGGAAAACTCAAGGACTCAGTTTATTAAGCAGAAAAAGCAATGCCACCACCTGTGCAATATCAAACAGTTTCTAGGCAGTGTTTTAAACAGGTTAATAAGGTATAATATCATTCCCTCCAGAGACTGGCACTTCATGTTGACCTGAGTTAAAATTTCACACTCATTTTACAATTCTTGCAGGCTGTCTTGCTTTAAATGTGTCGGGTGAGATCCTTTTAGGGAAGTTGAGAAGGGGAAAGATCTGCAGGTATTTTGTTTGATGTGTGTAAATCAGGACTGAAATAAATTGCATAAGTGCAGTTTACCCTGAGATAAACTGGACTTGGCTGAGCATCTGGCACTCTTTATATAGCCCATAAACAAACCACAATCAGGACAGCATACACATAGTGTGAAGCCTCAGGAGGGCTGCTTTGCTGGGGATTGGGTTCTGCTACCCTCACTAAAGAGTTACTCCCTCACTAAGAGGGAGGGTTGAGTGGACAGGGAAAGCACACTGGTCTGGGCTGTGTTGTGTAGTGATGTGCTGGGGAGCTGTGGGGATCCCAGCAGCAGCAAGCAGAGGCGGGAGGAAGGGAGGCTGCATACTCCATCTATGCACGGTCTGATCTCCAGGCATTTTCCATGATCACAACTCCAGGAGGAAAAATAAAATGCGTTAATAATGTGAGGGTGAGAGGAGAAGGAAAAGGGAGGTAAGAGCAGAGAGTCACCGGCTGTGACAACGCTATTTTTCTCACTCACACAAAACTCCTTTTGCTACAAAAGCTAAACCTTTAACCAGGAATATCGCATATCTCTGTATTCTCTGCTCTCTGCCTAGCTGTCACTGGAGGCATCTGGAAAAGATGGCTTTTCCAAGCTTTTCCATCTGCCTTCCTGTACCTTACACCTCCAGGGCCAACCTTGCCCCAGGAGCATCCTGCTTCCAGGCACCTTCCCATGCTCCAGGCTTGGTCCATGCCACACTGCCACTAGCAGCAGGAGTTAATGTTCCTCCCACACCTCACCACACTACAAGGAGCTGATATTCTGGTTTGGCATCAGGTCTTGTTGCCTTATTTATGGGGACAAAACAGGCTGCATTGGTCTCTCTTCAGGGTGGGTGAGCAGCATCAGCTTAGGATGTCCCCATTGCTACGGCTTATCTGCTTTAAGCAGTAATACACTAATTTACTACTGTGGTAGGAATGATTGAAATATTTAGACATAATGGAGGAAGTTTAATAGGGTCTACTGAGAAACCCAGGTGTTTAGATCAGCTTAAAAATAATAACCTTCTCCCCCGCTGAGCACTTTCTTTTCACAATAAGCTCAGCTTTTATTCTTAACCATAAAGACTACCTCAGACAGGAAATTATTCACGTGATTGGTCTTTACAAGTAGCGGAGGGTTTAAACTCGGGCTGGAGAGGTCATTAGTGGACAGCCATGTGATTAACCTTTGCTTGCCCGTTTCTTTTCACACTTTGTTAACAGCTCCCATTATTGCCCTTCTGTGTCCCAAGGAAGCAGTTTATTGACAGTATTAAAAATACATAGCTACAAATTCCAAAGAGCCCATCCTTGTGTAAAACCACCAGTAATTTCTGACCAGATGATATACATGGGGCAGAGCCCCTCAATTTCTGATTAAAGGGAATCCAGAAATAAATTTGCCCATTAACACTGGATTTGAGTTAACATCTGTTTGTTTTACCCATCGCAGGACCTGTTCCCCAGCCTGTCTTAAGAAGTTTTACACCACAAAAAGCTGAGATTTAGTTAAACAGTAGTGTTAGTGCTTGACTTAACATAGTGGGAGTCACACCAGACAGTCATTATCTTTTTGAGTCTAGATGGGCATCCAGAGGGCTTTGAAATCTTGATCAAAGTGATGTCGTCTCTACTTTCCATGCTGTCTGTTTCGATTTTGAGGTAATTAATGTGTTCTGAACTGCACTGGCTGTGCCCCCACAGCTCACTGGGCACTGGGCGAGGGGCGGCTGGAGAGTAGCGTGCAGCCCTCTGTCCCCATACTTGTGTGTGACAGTCCCTTCCCTCTGACACACGCAGACACAGAGGGTCTCAGGCGGAGTAGGATCCCTTCCCACAGCCAAAAAAACTAAGCCACAGAACAAAAATATCAAGGCAAAAGTGAAAAGTTATGGAAGAGGAATATGTGAATATGGAAGAGGTTCTGTGAATATAACGCCAAGTGGCAGCGTTTTGCATTTGTGGAGACTTTGTGAGTGTCTTGCATAAAACTAATAGTGAAGATTGCAACAGAAGAATACCGCAGCAAAGGCTTGGGGCAGGAGAGGGGTGCTGCTTTTACTTATTTATTTTGCATTGTTGTTACAGGGTAAGTTCAAGAGGAAGGTGAAAGGGGGGGGGTGTTCAATGGGGACCTTTCCAAAGCAAAAGGGTCTTTTGGACAGAAAGGAGAGCGTCAAGGCATTTTGACAGAAAGTGGCTGAATGTGTCTTTTCTAGTTAATTTCTGTGAACTGCTGGGCATTTCCGCACACAAAGGGGCACTTTCTTGGCAACAGAGGAAGGAGGGCAGAAGTCAGAGAGGGCAAAAGAGGAAGGCAAAGGGGAACATCAGTTTATGAATGCAAAACTTACAGTAGATTTTTTTTTTTAAGTAGAACATGTACACTGAAAAAAGCCCTGGGGCAGCCATAACTTCCTCAGCTGGCATTTATTTGGCAGAAAACCCAAGCCTCAGTGAATTTACAAGTGCTTCAGGAAGCATCCACCCACGACATCACTCAGCCTGAGCTCAACCCAGTGGGGTGCTGAGTCCCTTCAGTTCCTCCTGAAGTTACTCAGTGTTTTGGTGCTCAGCACCTTGCAGGGATGAGGCCATAGCTCAGCATGGCTACAGTCCTGATTTGGACCTGCAGATCCCAGTGTCTGGTTTTGGACAAGGTGAAGCACAGGGATGAAAATTCAGAGAAGATGCATGCGTGATCCTAGAGGTAGCTCAGGCACTGGTGGCTCTGGTGCCTGCATCCTTTGCGGTATCCAGGCTAGATTGTTTAATGCTGCTCAGACATCTCCACACTACATTTCAGCTCAGATAGATCCTAAGAATTCAGCAGTGCCCTTCTCCATCAGTTACTCTATTTAGACTTCTGGGTTTTAAATAAAATGGGGAAATTAAAGTAGTTGACAGAAGTGAAAACAAAAGACATCTTTAGGGATTATGAAAGCTTCCATAAACAGGGAAAGCACTTTTTATTCTTTAGTTTTACCTACATCTGAGTATTTCTTAATCTGTAGCTCAAGTCAGACCAGTCCTTCCTTTATGATGGCTCTAGACCAGAAATGAGCCTAGATTTGGAATTTCCTATGAAAGAATTAAATGAAAAGCTATTTCAGGGGAAAGGTGAGATCAATCAGAAAGGTTTGTGCAGATCCTTAGAAACAGCTGAGATGGAGCAGCAAGGAATGAAAACGCTGTGCAAACGCAGCAGTGATAGGAACATTTGAAACAGGAACCCCAGCAGCAGCTTCTAATTGCAGAGTACATAACTTTATTTATTCGGAGGGTGAAACTCAAAGTAAGGCCCCAAGCGTTGGCCATTTATGTATAAACTGGTTGAGAAGTAGCTTTGTGAGGAGAGTCATGACTGCACTTTGTGTTTTGACTTTCCCCTTGGAAGGATGAATTACAGTTTAACCAAAGTTAATTAATTTACATTACTATTTAAAAGCAAAGGGGACTGGAGGCACAAAAGATCATTAGGATGTTTTTACTTTTAAGCTTTGTATAAGGAAGGTCTATCTGTTCAGCAACATAAAAGCATTTTAGCAACAACATAGCAGAGGTGTTAGTGATGTTTGAACAGCAAAGAACCTCCAAACAACTCATTTTAGTAATTTACCTGTACAACCCTCTAATTAAAGCTGTGTTGGAGCTTCTATGTATTCTCAGCTTTCTAGAGTTTTATCACTTGACTTTAAAAATTAGCTGCTGGCTAAAATCTTGTTGTACAAGGACATACATAGAAGCATGCTTTAAATAACAACAATAAGAAAAGCACTTTGACAGCTTTATAAGTTATTACAGTGTTTCAAAAAGAAATCTGTCAGTTTAGGTTTTCTCAGGACCCCCTGGAAATGGTGCTGTCTGTTAAACTGCAGTCTCTGACATTTGGGGATTGTTTATAAGTGTTGGGAGTGAAGCCAGGTACCTCAGCTGAGGCATGCTTCCAAAAGAAGTTATTGCAGGTGTGTTTTATTAACTCACCTCCTCATGTGTTTCTTCTGAATTTTAGGTCAGAAACTTCAAGGGCTGGGTCTCCCTGGTCTACTCATGTTGGTTTTATTCTGATGGCAGTATAAAGGCAGGGTTACATTTAGATTAGGTCTTGTTGTGCTGTTGTTTTGTTCGGGGTTTTGTTGTGAGGTTTTTTTTAATTTTATTTCTTGGTTTTTTACAGCATAAAAAACCAAAACTTGGCTGAAGTTGAGATTCTTGAGAGCTTTCAGCTGGAGTTGTTCAGCTGTGCACTGCTGCTGCTTCTTCCATAGCAGAAGGTAGGAATGCTGTATTTCCTTGCTGTACCAAAACTGTAGGCTGAAGTCATACTGAATTTGATCTACCACAAAGTAGGACTGAGAAGACACGTAGCATCCTAATTATTGCCTGTCCCTGTTCTTCTGTGCTGGGTGCAAGTCACCCTCTGGCCACAAGTCAATAGCTGTAGCAAAGTAAAAATTCACTCTGCACCGTGCTCTGAGCACAGCTTTTATATGCTGCTGAATACATGAGTCTTTGATGGATTTTGTTGGAGGAGACATTTTTGCGATAACTTCTTGCTGTGCTTTTTCTTTGTATGAGCCCAGAGAGCTCACTGGGAATTGAGCGTGTTTTGGGGAAGCCTTGAGCATGCCGTGAATTAATGGATTTGGCACCAAGTGAGACAAATAAGGGGTTTTGTAGTCACAAAATTGTTTCTCCCTATAAGCTACTGTACTTCAAGAACTCTTTACCCTCCTGCTCCATGCTCTCTCTCTGTAGCTCTCACTTGCAAGGAGACATCTTTGTACTGTTAGTAACAGAGATTGGTTCCTCACCATCCTCAGACCACAGAATCCTCTTTGCTCCACCTCGCTTCCCATGGCAGGGCGAAGGAAGGGCAGAGCAGTGCTTCCTCGAAGGCAGCAGCACCTCTTATTCTGAACCCTCTGGCAAGTTTGGCATTTGCTTATGGGGGGCAGGGGGAGATTTCTGTACTTCTGCAGTCATAAATCAGCAGAGGCTTCAATTACTGAAAATATTCACATTTTCATCATGTTTTAATTTAGCTATATAGCCAGGGCATGTCAAGCAGGTGGAAAAGGCTGGGTTTTTTCCTCATATTATCTCATTTGGCTAATGTGACTTAAAATATCCCAGTCTGAGCAGGGTTTTGCAAGTGTACTAGGGTTTTGGGGAAGGCAAAGGCTTTTCAGGCTGCCATCAGGTTGCACCTCAGTGTTTTAAATATGTCGGAGATCTCATTTAATGCCTTAGCAATAGGCTCACAGCTGCACAAATGTGACCAGAGCAACCACAAAACTGGTTGCTTTTCTACACAACCTTGTGACTCAGCTTTTCCCACTGTAAGGTTGGTTTTGTTGGTTTTTGTTGTTTTTAAGTTCTGGTTGCTGTACATGTGCTATACCTGTTACTATTTAGAAGAGTGACTCATGCTGGGGGGGGGGGGTCCAAGTTGGGATCTGAGCTTTGCCACAAGCTGGTGTGATAGAGGAAGTTCCTTCTGCCACCAGTCTCTTATTCTTGCTGTAAAAGTGAACTGACAGGACTTCCTCTCCCCATTTAATTGAAAGCTTTTAGGATGCCCTTCTTACTGCTTTGATGGGGTGGCTTGCTTGTGTGGTTGGTTTTTTTGACGGATAGCTCTAATTTTTGCTATAACGCCAACACTGAGTAATAAGGAGTGAGTGAGACAACACTTCTTCCCATCCTATATAGAGTACACCGTATGACTGTGCTGGGTACTTTGGGTGATAAGAGATAAACAAGCCCCGTTTTTTTAATTTGAAATCCCAAGTTGAATCGTTTGCACTACCTCACTAGCAAAGGAGAACAGAGGTGCTAGTGAAGTTTGAATATCACAGTGTTAGCATTTATTTTAGTCGTTGTTTCCTCTCTCTATCCATTCTGTCCTGGAAGTCATACTTACATGCGTATTCTGTGGCATTACTGTCTGATGTGTACATGAGGTCTATGCATTTTTCTACCTAATGATGAATTTTAATTGCATTTTTAATATGTTGAGAAAAAAACTTCCCTATAATTGAAATGTCAAAATATCAAATCAAGCTGGGTAGGACCTCTGTGTTTCATGCTGGGCAGCACATTCTTTGGGTTCAATGGGGCATCTCATCTCCAAGCACTGCCTACACCAGTTGGCACTGCCTGGTGCTTGACTGCCTTTTCCACAGTACTTTCTTAGGGTGCTTAGTACTCAGACTGTCAGGACAAAAGCTGATTTAGACCAGCTTGATGCTCAGGTATACTGAGAACTAAACCACGAGCAGATACCATCAGAACACATTTCACTTGTGACCTTTCACAGTCAATGAATTGAAGGGATTTTCCTTTGCTGTGGATCAAATTTAAAACTACTTCCCAGGAGTGAAAGGTCATCGTGTGGAGTCATGATATCCAGTTAAATACAGCTAAATAGAACTCGTTAGCATCACAATGAATGGAGTTATATATTACCTGGTCTGGAGGACAACTGAGTGGAGCAGAAGGAGGGGGAGAGCAATGGAATAGATCCCTCATCACTCTTAATAAAGTGCCATAATAGCAGAGGTAAAGCACAACGAGCAGGATTTTACTAAATCTGCCCTTTAAATCTGTTTCTTCTGACCAGCCATATGAGCGGCCAGAAAAACATGGGAAGTGTTGCATAAAGGATGTGTTCTCCTCTTGCTGTGTTTGCATTCACAGGAACTACAGATCCATCAAAGTGAGAATATACTATTTACCAGCTCCCAGCGGCACTTTGATCTCCAGATACAGTCTGCACCGAGGAAAAAGGAAATCTAGTGATCTCATGTCTGAAATCGGATCCCCTCAGAGGGGCAAACTGCACCTCTAGACATTATCTGATTGGCAGAAGGACCTCATATATAAGTGGATCCATGACATCTCTTATCCTTCCAAGCCATCTCCCTTCTGGGGAGTCTTTCTTGGTCTCCAGACCCTTCCTAACGACTGTTATTTCAGCCTTTCTCTTTCTGGTCATACTTCAGGAAGGTTATTTTCTTCAGATGGAGTGTGAAGATGCATGGTTCTTGCCTCAGCATTGGCAGCAGGTCAGGCAATGTGAAATGAGTGCAGGAGGCTTTGGGAAATGCTTTGGGATCTTTGGCAAAGAAGCTGTCTGCAAATGGAGAGTATCTACAAACAAAACTTAGGATCATTGTCCTGTGAAGTGAATAACTCATAGTGAATCATTTACCTATGTGATTTTTTTATTTCCCCTCCCCTACTCGGCACGGTTGGGTCTTTGTATTCTGTTTCTCTATTTTTCTGTGGGAGGGAAGGGTGGATGAGATCAAAGAGAAGGATCAGGTCTTTTGATTATTTTAAATGAAGCACTATTTTAATTGTCTCAATTTTTTTTTACAAGTGATTCCTTTGCTTATATATATTGCTTTGACTTTTCTGTACTTATTCAAGGCTTAAAGTTCATAATAGCCAAGCAAGCTACTGTCATTAGTAGTCACAGTTGGGCATCTACAGAGGTTCTTTGGCTGTGTAATTCAGAAGGGATCATTGGGATCTCTGCTCTGGCTTCCAGCATAAACCGGACTCTGGGACTGCTGCATTCAACAAACCTCCCTCAGCTAGCACATCCCTGGAGATAGGCTTCTTTTCTTGATGTGCAGACTTCAAGGCAGGATGAGCTGCCATTTTGCTACTATAGATGGTGTTAGATCTCTTTTCTGGCTGGTTAAGCAAGAGCCAAGCTGGGAAAAATGTTAAAGTATATCAGACTTTGAGTGTCTTATGGCCAGTGCCTTGTTCAAAATCTCTCCCCACTCCTGCTTCAGGCCATGCTTTTCCTACTCCCTCTCAACACCAGATCCAGTGATCTGCTGCAATTCAGGAACCAGGGCAGACGTTGCTCTGAATAAAACCAATTTTTTTCCAAGTCAGCTGAGTGTGTCGGTAAGTTGTCACCAGTTTAGCTCCCTACTGAAACTACTGGAATTCTCACGGGTGTGATCCAGCATGCAGCAGTGCCTCTGCTAGTGGTTCAGGTGGCTGCATTTGGAGCACCAGACCAAAACCATGCAGTTCCCAAGCTAGAAAGTTAAGAAAAGTTGAGGAGTCTCACTCCCCTCCAAGGGAAACTTTTAATTTTGTGCCCCAAGTATGATATAACAATCATACCTACAAGCAGCATGTTCTGGCAGCTGAAAGCAAGCATGTCAGACAAGTAGGAAGAAGCAATACAGAAAAGGGATCAGTAATGAAAATTCACATTTATACATGATAAACCAGGGATTAGCTATGGTGGGTGTAAATTATTTTGTTAATATACCTAAATAAACCGACACTCAGTGCTAGCAGTCCCTATCTAAGGATTTTCAGTGATTCATTGAAGATATCTTAATGGAGGATGGTCTTGGGAGAAGACTGGAATGTTTTCTTTTCTTTTTATTTTTTTTCTTAAGAATAATACTTGTATTTTAATGACTTCCAATAAACCTGCCATCCGTGTACTGGAAATGCCTCAAAATTTCCTCCCCTGCCTGAGGCAAGCTCCACTGGAGTTAGGCAGTGCTGATTTACACCAGCTGAGGTGCCTGATTTTATTTTATTTTATTTTTATTTCTATTGGGGTTTTTTGTCCTTGGTTATAAAACTTTTACTAGCTGGAGGAGATCACATTCCATTCAGGAGCTCGCTTTATGTTCTTCAGATAGGAAATCATCACCTTGGTGCAGACAAGTTTCAGCATTTCAGTATTGAGAAAAGGAGGGGGTAGCGGAGGAGAGCAGATTTGTACTTCCTAAATGAAGCACTTCACATGGATGGGGAAATGGCTCCAGCAGAAGCAGGCAGAGGGAGCCTGTTCAGAGGAACATCTGGAAATAGAGGCATACGTACTGCTTTTCTTCATCCTTCCAGAGCTGCAGGAAAACTCTGGCCCAGAAGACCACTGCCTGCTCTAACTCTGTGTAATCCTCATCACCTACAGCCTCCTCCTTTCCCACAGGCTGAACCTGCCAAAACATGGGCATTTCCCAGACTAAGACTACCTGAACACATAACATCATACAGTGATCTGTCATCTTCAGTAAGGTCATCAGCCACCTCTCTCTACCTCCATTTTTAAAGGTATCTTCCCCCCCTCTCTCCCCTTCAACGCAATATATCTTTTTGAATTTATAGAAATTCTGTGTACATCTAAGCCACTGCTGAGTGATTCTATCAGTTGGGTTTATCTTAGAAATATTCTGCACTTTAGTGGTTTCTAAGGCAACCACACTTTCTGAATGAACTGCAAAGTAAATGAAGGTATCCAAAATATGTGACAGTCCAACCTATGCGACGTGCCTGTGCTATACTAAGCACATGCATGTAACAGTTCAGCTCCTAAAACATGTAAGGCTAAATGGTATTGTGAGCTGTTAGAGGACCTGATTCTTGCTGATATGGGGCACGGTGCTTGGTA
The DNA here is from genome assembly GCF_000695765.1 of Mesitornis unicolor. NCBI lineage: Eukaryota > Metazoa > Chordata > Aves > Mesitornithiformes > Mesitornithidae > Mesitornis > Mesitornis unicolor. The sequence goes on along the minus strand of NW_010209736.1, from coordinate 83,170 downwards.
TGGCCATGCAGGTGAGGACTGAGAAAGACCAAGCAGAACCTTGAGGATAACAGCCTGCTCCTTAAAATGTTCAGCAGCTCCAGGCAGTTTCCAGGTGAAGAGAAGCAATAGGAGAAATCCTGAGAATTTTATCATGAGCATTGCTATAAGTGTGATTAAGCAGATAAGGGTGTTTATTTCTCTGTTTCCTAAATATTTAAGCTCATCAGGAATCAAGGAATTCTGATCTTTTCAGTCTCCTTTTCTCGATGTTCTAAGACTTTCTGCAGAAACAGTATTTTCTGTGTGTTTTGAAGATAAAATTATTTTTCCAGTGCAGATAAGTTTGGAACCGCAGGAATGATGGATTCTTTTAATTTGTTTATTCTGAGGATAGTATCATCACTAACAAAACTGGAACTGTTGTGGTAGCAAGAGGATTTCCCTATATCTGGCAACACGTAACATGTAATAGCAGCCTGTGAGCTTGGGGAAGGGTGGCTCTTGGTGTCAAGGTGCAGCTCAAGCCACCTCACTTGTACACAGGTTTTTCTCTTGAATGATTTACTTAATGCTTGGGAGGCTTGATGGTCCTGGGAATGTCTGAAATGAGTGCTCTGAAAGCCCTACCCACTGCACATTTCAGTAGCTGGAGGAAGTCAGTGAGCCTTCCAGGGAGAGGGCAGCCAAGAGTGACAGACAGCTCCCAGGATGACTGGTAGGAAATTAATTGAGTGAAATGTGGCTTTCAGTTTTCTATCTTACTTTTCTGTCCATCCTCTCATCAGCTTTGGACTATGTGTGTGCGTATTTTCACATTTCCATATTAACATTAACCTGAACCATGAGCATCTTCTTTCGGACCAAATAGTTAAAGGAGACTTTTTCTAATCCCAGCTCTACGGTATGACAATGCAGCATAATAGATACTTTCAAGTATTGTGCGGACCTCTTTGGCACAGAAAACTTCTGATGCAGGCTTTCATCTGGTTAGTTTTTATGTGATTCAGACCTGGTGCTTCTAGATTCCTGCCCCTCCTCCCCCCAGAAGAAATATTTGTTTAATAGATTTTGCATTGCTCTTGCATTTCCATTTTTAGCACATGCAGATGTGCTCACTCTGATGGAACCTTTCATTTTGCTAAATGGGGAGACGGATTTTTTGTACACACCAACTGAGCTGCAATTACGATTATTACAAGAAATAGATCCAAGGAAAGTTCCTGTGTAGGCTAGGTCCGAGGTTCCTTGGCAACGGACAGGAGGAAAAAAATATAAAGTTAAGGCATTTCCTTCATAATATTCTCTTTTACTCATATGTAATCTCTTGTTGGGCCTTTTTATCCCTCAAATTTCTCTTCCCGGAAAAGCAGGTAGGTGTAACTTGGTATCCCCCAGAGCCTTCTCTTAATGCCATAACAACAGAATGGGACTGTTCAAAGAACTGCTTGAAATATGCAATAACCAATTCTCCTCCGAGTCCTCAAACATTACTCTGCCTTTTTTCTTGAATTCAACTAAACAAAAATCAAGGTTATGCCCACCAAAACTTAAGCATTTAAGCTGTCTTCATTCTGCCTTTGCCACTGAGAGTTAAAACACAGAAAAGCATTTCAGTTTCCAAACCCAAGCATGGGAAACATTCACTTTCCTTAATCTGAAGAAGTGAGTTCAACAGCAATTTATGAACATATTCTCTGACATCCTTGCAGTGTTTTCACAAAAAGCCAGGTAACCCTTACTGAATGAGCCAGGCTGTAAAATTGCAGCAATTTCCTGAAGCACTGGCACGGCATACAGCTCAGTGCATTCAATTGACATAATTTCCAGGTATCCGAAATGCCACAGTCTCAGAAATGGAAGCGTAGAGAGTGATCTGCTGAATTCTGTCAGGCAGTAGCAGGCATGTGAGTGGGCTTGGACCTCAAATCTAGACCAGCAAAACCTGTATGATGGGGAGCCTGGGAGGACTGGCCATTAGGGGATTTGCTCCAAGCCATCCATGCTGCACCTCATGCAGGCTATGAAAATAATCCTTAATGGGTGGGCAGGAAGGGATCCCTTTAACTGCTAAAACTTGAGGGAAAACCTTTTTAGGTGGGAGGTTTATTTTTAAGGCCTCTGACCTGTTTTTCTAAGGGCGTAGTCACCAGCTTTCCTGAAATGTCTGGACAGCCTAAAGACTGAAATATATGAGCAGCTTCTCTTTACCAAGCAAACTCAAGAGGCTGCATTTCTTCACACAAGTTTAACAGTGGGTGGTAAACATGGAAAAATGTCTCTTCCCTCACATCGCAACATGATGCGTCATGTACGGCTTGTCAGGAAACAACGCCTGGTTTATGTTTGTTGCCAGGTATTACTGCAGGAGGAACACCTGACCTGGGATTTTTTTTCCAGGTAATTAGTGGGTGGGGTTATCCACACCAGTGCAAGTATTTGGGGATTAGCTGCAAATCATTCACCAAAATTGGGAGCATCACTTAGCAGTAACCACTTTGTGTTTCTGCCAAGCACAGTACATGCTTCTGTGATTTTTTTTTTTAAGGTCATGCAAACTACCCCAAATTTCCTCTGAACCACTCTGACTTCTCTAGAAATGAAAGTAGATTCTTCCATAGAGAGTTAGAAAGTAGAGTTAACTCAGTATCTTGTTATAAAACAAGATGATTTCTGAATTGAAAGCTTAAGATTTCTGTTCATTAAGATAGTTGAGAGGAGGAGAAAACTCATAGCAGCATGGTCATGTTGGAATATCAATGGAATATTCCCCCCACACCACCCATATGTGCAGGTCTAGGACTATTACAGAGAGATTTGCACCATTAAAATTATTTCCCAGACAAAATTCACTTTAGCTCACATATGTTACTGTACTTACATATAGTTATATATACACATATAAGTAAGGACAGACTAGATGAGTTGGGGTAAATTGAATGATAATACTAAAATGAATATAAAATTAAATATAAAGTGAATATTTAATTAATAATAATACTAAAAATCCTTCATTTCTCTACAGCTGAAAGTACTCGATATTTTGCAGACCTGGCCTCCTTAGCAGTCAAGACAAGGCTAGATGATAAAAGTTTGAGTATGGCAGTGTGTGTAGTCTCTTCTGACAGTCTTTCTCTGTAGTGAAATAAAATATTCTACTATTTATGTTACATAAAGTCCAGGCAAAACTGATAGCATGTGCCAGTGTCTTTTTATCAGGGGCAGTGCTTTCCCAGGAGGTGCTGGTAGCACTGTCTTTCCTGGGAACCCAGAAGGCCCTGCTGTGCTCATGACGTTGTAGACATTGCCAAAATGAGTTCTGGGAGCACAAATTGCCTGTGCCTTCTGAGAGCCTCTTCACTCAACATCTGTAATGACCAAGTCTCCTCCCAAACTCGTTCTCAAAGACCTGAATGCACTCAGCTCCTCAGATGCTCCCCCGTAAGTGTAGATCTCCAGCTCCTGTGTTATTTGTGTGGTTCCTTTCTGAACTCTGTTCCCAGATACACAAGTGGACCTCTGAAGTAGACATAGTTTTGCTGTCATGATCTCAACGTAGCTCAGAGGCAGGATTGCTTCCCCACCTCTAACTTGATACCTTCCTTTTCATACACTAAGACGACACACTTGCCCTTTTAGCTGCAGCTTTGCATTGAGAGCTCATGTTGAAGCTGTTATCTCCACCGATTTTTTCAGTCTCACTCAGGGTCACTTTTTTCCAAGACAGTGTCTTCCATCTTATAGCTGTAATCTGCCCTCTGGGTTCCCAGATGTATCGCCTTGCATTTGGCTGTATTAAATGCAGCCAAACTGAATCACAATCATTTGACCAGGAGATTCGGCTCGCTCTGTAATAGTAACCAATCTTGGTGATGTCTGCTGAAACTTTATCAGCAAGACCTGTATATCATCACTCAGGTTGTTGGTAAAAATCTTTAAATACTGCCAGACCATAGGGGAATATTTTCTCATTTTTTTTCCATGCATCTCTCTAAAGGTATTCTGCTAATTGGTATTTCTCCCTTAAAAATTGCATTTGTCACAAAGATGGTTTCAAGATATATAAAGTATATTCTACATGATTCCTTTTTAACACAAGTTTTAACTCAAAATTTCACTTACAGTAGAAAAGTTCGAGAACTCTATGTTAACAAACTGTCTCACAAGCCAGCCCCATAATTCTTCTACCCTTCCCTCCCACTCCCAAATACATCTCCCATACAGGCTTGCTAATTCCTAACTTATGTAAAAAGTACACTAATATACGCTGGTAGGAATTATGTCCTTGGCACTAATTATCTTTTATTAAAGTACTGAACAAACTCTTCTATTATTTTTCTGGGATTGCTCTTGAGCCAGTCTCTCTAGGATGATGTGTAAAATTCAAAGTCTGGTTTCCTAAGGAAATTTTATGTGGTCAGATCTGGACATCACTCATTCCTCTCCAGTAACAGTTGAAGCTATTAGCCAATTTGAACTAAATTTCCTGGTAAGACCAATGTTCCAGAGATGCTAATTATAAGCAGGTTTTGTAAACAAGTTCCAACAAAAAGAGTGGAAGAAGAAGGCTCAATACCTCAGCCAAGCCTACTGGATCCCAGAGACTTCATCTAAAAGAAAACCTTGGGAAAGCTGGCTCCACAAGTTGAGTGTCATGGCACTGATGGAAACATATCTCAGCGGGTCGCTTGTCTCTTTGTCCCCACTGTTTTCTAATGTTAGACTAAGTTTAACATACCACTTCTCAACTAGTTCCTGCAGTATGTGTCAGTGTGTTGCACATAACTCTTGTTGCAAAAATGCCTTTTTGTGGTAGGTATCCTGTTCTATTCTTATTTCTGGCCCAATGCCAGCATCCTGTTTAGAGGGTGGCATCTTCCTCCTGTGCTCCACACACAGAACAGACGTAGCTGCGGACAGTTCCTGCCTTTTTCTACACATCTATTTATCACTTCTCTGTCTTGGGCTAGTAATTATCCTATGTGTCACCTATAGTTTGTGTGGTCCTAATAAGCTTTTCTTAAAAGGCTCTTTGGACCACAGATATTTCAGGAATTCTGCTGGCTTCACTAAGTAGCTGACTACATATTTTATCTTAAAGCTTTTCTTGTACCTTATCTTGTTTCCATCAGTTGTATATACAAGCTTTATATCACTGATTGCATCTACTTGCAGCATGTACAGCTACAACAGTGACATTAATGAGGGTTCCAAGATAGCATCTTTATTATAATAAACTGTTAATATGGCCCTAAAGTGCTGCTGCTTCTTGTTCTGCTTCAGTATGAAGCAGCTGAAAGCTATGTCAACTGTCATTCTGAATATATTAATATACAAGAAAATGAGAAGTTATGAATATGAAGCAATACTTGGAGATTAAAGCAGGAAAATGGGCCTAGAGCTGCAGCTGACCTAGGCAGTAGCTCACACAGAGTAGAAGCTCACGTAGACTTGATGAAACAAGTGCAAGAGTTTTCCCTTGAGATTTGGATGGAGATTGAGGATATGAATTTTGCCTGGGATGTACAGTTGTCTCCACCATGGCACCCTACTCATCAAATTCTGCTTTGTTATGATCTTTCTGAAAAACTTGGTGTCTTCTACAAAAGTCACTAAAACTTTATAGCAGTCTGAAGTACATCATAGGAAAATATTACCCCCATTTTGCAAGAAGAGATTAAATAAAAGTGGTAGTAGCCAAACATCTTGACAACTTTGGCCTCTCTAAAATGTGCTCTTCTGACTGCAGCATCCCACTGCAGACATGTCTATGTTTGAAGGCCACATATTCAGTACTTATAATGAGTACTGCATTATTAAAATGCTGGTCTGTGGTCTTAAGTTGGTATCTGGTAGAAAGAACAGAAATTGCAGGTCTGTGTGCGATGTTTGTTGTAGGTTTGTTGCCTTCTTTACAACCTCGTAGTGGTGAGAGACTATTGATAGTGCATCTCATTCAGCCACAGATTTGCAGTCCATGAATGACAGCAAAAGTTCCACAGAAATGCTGATTTTTGAGAGAGACCCATCTTCCCATCTCAGCCTAACAACCACTGTCCACTTGGTGACAGTTTGGAAGAAAAATGAGTGTAAGAAATCAGAGCAAGAGGAACAGAGAGGGGTAATGCTGAAGATGATTCGGGAGGGGAAAGCAACCCCTCCATAGATTGCATTTGCCCTTACTAGCCTTGTGAATGGCGACTAAGTCAAGGTTACACAGAGATGTTAAAAAGATGAGACACAACACAAGAGGAAGCAGTGGCAGGATGAAAGGTTTGCTGAGATCAAATGAGAAAAATGAGGACTCTAAGGGTCAGTCCTCCCTCTCATGCTTGCAAGTTCAGGCATTGGCTGTGCAAGGAACCACAGTTGACAAAGCAGGATCTGCTGAATGACAGGGATGAAGGGCCTGATTCTTCACCCTCTTGCACCAGCTTTGCATGCGTGATACCCCCAGCGACTTCAGTGCATAAAGCTGGGAGCAAAGGAGCAGCAAGTCCTCTGAACCAACTGTGTAGGAGTACTTAACCCCTACTGGGTGGGTCACAAACCTGTGATTACATTAATGCTCCTCAAGGCCTAGGAACACTTTGGGAAGATTTTAAGAGCTTAGCATTTAACCATTTATTTAGCTGCAAAGAAAAGAAAGAAAAGGTTCTGTCTTTGCAAACATTTCCCAATAAAATGGGAACACTAATGAGTGAGTTTTTGTTCACTGTAAGCCCTGTGGAGTTCCAAATGTTTTTCGCTAGCTGGTGAAATTGAGGGAAAGCAGCAAAGTGGTAATAGCCAAAAATATCCCAGTAAATATTTGGAAGCTGTGCAAAACTCCCACGGCGATAAGAAAGGCAAGAAAACCGTATGTAAAGCTGCATAGCAATTACATATAACCAATGTGGGATTAAATCTATATTCTCGAGGAAATTCCTCTTCTTTCTATGGACCTTGGTCTAAAGTGATTCTATACAACAACTAATGCTTCTCAGAAGTGTATCCACAACTTGGACTGGGGATATTGTGAGGTGAAATGCCATACTGAATTTAACACGACTGTTGTGCTCAGCTCTGCACTCCACGTACGCATTAGCCATGGAGCTGGCCCGTTAGTACTATTCCAACCATTGCAGCAGCAAGGGAAGATAAATGTGTAAATACAAGCAATATTATCTCTAAGCAGCTTCACTATTAGCTGTTTTTTTCCTGGCCTGATAATATCTATATCTTTTCTGCCCACTAAATATGGAAAAATAAATTCATTATTTGTTTACACTGTGGAGTGCAACATAGTACAGAAACTTTAGAGGTGATGCTAATGAAAACCAGAAGCACAAGACAGTGCGGTTGGACTGATTAGCCTTACCAAAAGCCTGGGCTCATTCACACAGCATAATGCTGCGCTGACATGGTCATATTGTTTCTGGGGTCTGAACTGGTGTCTCTGAGCTGAGAGGAAGAGGCTGTTGATGGTGCTCAGAGCAAACTGGAGGACGTCTAAGAAAGCCTGGGTTTGCACTGTGTGGGCAGAAGCTTTGTAGCAGATTCTGTAGGGTCTTGCTCCCACTGGACATGACAGTTAAAGACCTCAGGTGCCATGAAAACTTGTGTTTAGTGGAAAGGGAAGAGGAGAAATCCTAAAAGAAAAAGGTGATCTTTAAACACATCATCTTTTTTTTTAATATACTGATGAAAACAGTTTAGTTTCATGAAAATGTATGGTGTATTAAGCAAGGCTGTTCACTGACTTCAAACAGATCTAGCAAAGGTGGTCTGCTCTGCTAAAGAGGGTTTTTTTTAAATCAAAATAATTTTCATTTGAAATTAAATGTTCTTAAGAATGGATGTTTAGATTAAATATCGATCCTGTTATCCACATGGAAACACAATCTGTAACACAGAATGATATATCATAAAAGAAGAAATTGTTTTCATTTGTTTTCACATTTTTCAGTTAAGCCCACACCCCTCTGGTCCAAAAACTCTGTCTGAGAACACCTCCAAAGCCACACTTAATGTGTGTGTATGGGCATTAATGAATTTCTGTTCTCAGCAGAAGAGGACTGCACGTCTCAGGACTCTGAATAAGAACAGAGCATTCAATCCCTCTCCATAGCAAATTCAGCCTTCAACAAGTTAGTTCTTCCAGGGATGGCAGTGATGCAAAACTGCTTTGCAAGTGTTTTTCTGGGTCCTGTTGCTAGGTGATGACTTGGAAAACTTTGCTTTTCCTGCTGAGAGGTTTTTAAAAAAACAGGCCTCACATTAAAGGGTGTAAAAAATAGGCCATCTTGCTCCGTAACTCCCATTTCCTAACTCCTGGAGTCTGCACCCTGTGTGCCTTCTACACTCTCACATGCCCCTTTCTCCCCCCTGCCTCCATCTGCTTGCCAGAAATTGAAGGCCCAAAAAACCACTTCTGTTACAGTGTAAGAAAGGGAGAGAACATTAATCGTTCTATCCCTGTCCAAAATAAGCAATTCTGCAAGTGCATGTTGATTTATACTGGCCTTTCCTTTCTACTTAAATTTTACTGTGTTTTAATTTTAGTAATCCAAACCTGAAGGAACAGATTCATTACTGATTAAATGGTTGCAGTCAATTTTTCATGTAGCAAGAAACAAGAAAGCTTCAGGGATGACCCCATTGCAGTTTACTATGTCATGTACCTAGGCTGGATGCAAAACCCCTTGAGTGGTAGCATGTTGGTAATTGATGAGAAAAAGATCTAGAGGCGACACTGTGAAACCAGATTGGGAGCCCAAAGAGTTATTCCTTGGGCTATTTCCAAACTAGACCTGTTGGCAAGGGAAAATGAAGTGTATTTATTCAATCCACTGTTAATTGTTGTGTCTGTTGGGGCAATTTTGACATCTTATTATTCAGATTTCCAGAGATGTAATTAGTATATAGCTAAAGACAGCACACTCAGAAGCATTTAGCCACTGCTGCTCTCCTAGAAAACTATTTCTAAAATCAGGGATGAAGTCTTGTACTATAAACTGGATGTAGGAAGAAACAATTTTTATATATTGGGTCTGGACCAAAATATTGATGATGGTTAAAAATTAACATGATCAGAAGGTAAAGTCAGTGGAGCAAACACCTATTTTCACCAGCCAGAAAACAAGGATCTGACCTTTACAGCCTCAAATTGCTATCTGGCTCATTTGAAGCTTAATTCTGTTTCATCAGGTTGGCCAAGTAAGAAGACCTGTATCTCATCTCCAGTGAAGTTCTTGGCATTTGACAATATTTGGTCTCTTAAAATTATATTTCTTGAATGTAACTGGCACTGTACAACTCCACTGAAAGACACACAGCCAAGAATTTCAGGCCCTAATCCTGTAATCCTTGCATTTTCTTTGAAAATCTATTCACGTGAAAAGCTCCCTTGACTTCAGAGACACTATTTGTATTCATGACATTACACGTGTGAGTTTTTGTATGATCAGGGTCTAAAACCAGGAGAATCAACAAGCCTCAGTGTCTGACTCAAGTTTCCACCACCCAGTCCTAGAAGGCTTTTGGCAGGTGTGGGTTTGGCTCTGCCGCAGGACTTGCTTTCTCTCCCAGCGCAGCCTCCACAGCAGTTGTACAAGTGCTAGCAGTAGCTTTAACACTTCATTAGTTACGGTGCAGTAGCAGAAGTTATATTCTCCCACATCAGTAAGCAGTAAATTGAACAAGGGGTGAGAAAGAGGAGCTTGCTTGAGGGTGTCACGATGGGCAGCTCTTTCACAGGAGTGTCATGGACAGTGTCCTAAGAGATTGCTAGATTTCTGACTGATTTTTATTTTAAACAAACTTAATTGAGAATGTAGTTAGTGACAGGTGAATTAGCTCCCCTCCAGCCTTCATTATACAGAGTGGATGGCAACTCTCAGAGATTCAGAGATGCATCTAATGATGTATTCATCACCATGAGAAAAACTATTCATTGCAGCATTGCTGTTCTGTGCAGAATAATCATAGAATCATAGAATGGTTTGGGTTGGAAGGGACCTTAAAGCTCATCCAGTTCCTACCCCCCTGTCATGAGCAGGGACACCTCCCACTAGACCAGGTTGCCCAAAGCCCTGTCCAACTTTGAACACTTCCAGGGAGGGGGCATGCACAGCTTTCCTGGGCAACCTGTGCCAGTGTCTCACCACCCTCACAGTAAAGAATTTCTTCCCAATATCTAGTCTAAATCTACCCTCTTCCTGTTTAAAACCTTTACCCCTCGTTCTATGGCTATCTGCAAATACTCTAAGAGAAGGAAGGGAGCTGGATACCACGTAAAGAAGGGGCTTTTTGTGGTTGGTAGTGATCTTTACATGTGGTTTATAGATTTCTTCAGCTAAGGCTAAAGTTCTTCATAAGTACCAGTTAAAAATTGACTATTTGTTGCAACAGCTTAGAGTGGGTTTAGTCCACCTTGTAAGTCTTCTGGTCCTTGGCTCTGATGATCTGAAGGCAACTTCTTAGCAGTGTCTGAACTTTTGCTTTCTACGCATCACCTGTCTTCAAGCAAAATGTTGTGGATTAGTCAATGTTTTTGTGTTTTAGAAGCTTGCTTTGATCTACTTGGTACATACTAATATGTTTTGAATGTGTTTTTTAAAATATATATCTGTTTAATGGTCTGGAATAATTTGGGAGGAGTAATGTTAATCTTTGGGATGCAAAAATTATCCGGTAGCTTAAAAGAAAGGCAAAACCAACAAAAAACGTCCTACTCAACATCATTCAATCTCCAGTACAAGAGTTAAGAGGAATCAGCCACTGTTGAAGAAGAACCCAGCAAGTGAATCCGTGTGAAGTATGCAAGAAGGCAAAGGGGATTTTAGCCTGCTTTCAGGTATTTTAAAATGCTGGTGAAAAATACAAGCTAATTTAATAAAATGAAAACAATTTGCAATAGTGCAATACTGAGCAGGAGTAGCTCACTTACACACCAGCACTGTGAAAGATGCCATACAAAGGACTGTTAGAGGTGGGTCAGGAAGGACTGTCACTGGTGTCTACCAGCATCCCTTTCCCAGTCTGGTGGACTGGGTGAGGTGGCACCATGGGAGTTGCAGTGCTCAGAACTGCAGTCTCTGCACATCTGCTTTCACAGAATCACAGAATCTTAGGAGTTGGAAGGGACCTTGAAAGATCATCCAGAGCAGGATCACCTAGACTAGGTTGTTTTGGTTTCCTGTGAGACCAAAGGCTTACAAAGGTGTGCTGTCTGCATCCATCTGTGTGTCCTCTGCTAATGATGTTTGAAGTAATTTGATTTCATCTGAACTTGACAAGAACATAAAGGTCTCAAAGATAAGTACGTTCCTATAGGCTTCAAGAGGTTTCCAAGTAGTCTTGAGGCAGGGACCCAAACTGTAGCAAATTGATATAGGAGAGGAAAAAACCCACATATAAATGCCCAATTATGTCAAATACTTCTACTGGAACTTCATTCTCATACACCAAAGGCAATGATGAGAGGTAAATGTGTAGGAAACCAGGCTTCATTAGGATCATTAGGTTGTTCAGTTTTGGGTGGTTGAACAACTACAGGAGAAGTTTGGTTGCTGAAAAAGCAGTAGGATCTGGGAAATGCACAGGGCCAGTGGATGCTGGCTCCAGCAGAGCTGTTACCAGACCAGACACATTCAGAGGTCTATGCGATGAGGTGTCCAAACCCAAATGACCTAAGTGCCCTCAAATGTAGACAGTTATGGAAGAACGCACAATTGTCCAAATGCTTAGAAATTTGGCCCTTGGAGGAAAAAAAAGTCTGGGTAGCTGAGATAGCAGATGAGCTAATGATTGGTTTGGATTTCATTATGACTGCTAACTTTGTATTAAATGCCAGGAACAGTCTGTGGAAACTCTCTTTAAAGATATCTTGGATCAAACAAACGATTTGCAGGCAATTAATTTCCTGTGAAAAATTTGCTGAGGGACAGATAGTGCAATAAGGACTACATGCTGCAGGAGTTTTCCAGAAAAAAAAAAAGGTGACTGAAACTTGTTTAAAGATAGAGCACTTTGCTGGGGATTTTAGTTGTGAAGCTCATGGTGGTCTGCAGCAGAAAGAGGACCTGTCTGTTTTCTAAATCTATGTTTCTGACAAGCAGTCAGTAGCAGAGAGGAGCCCCACAGTGGCATGAGTGAACCAGAGAATCAAGGAAACACTAGCACAGGCAGAGGAGATGGCGATTTGCCAGGGTTCCATCAGAAGGAACTGCTGCAGAACTGTACCCATAGCTGGGGAACGAGAAAATCCTCTTGGGAAGCCTGCGGCTTGGCCACAGCAGTGACTCACCCATGCCCTGCACAAGCCAGATCCAGGCGAGAAGCTTCATTAATGTGGCAGAAAGTAGCAAGCCATGGTGGGGAGCAAGGCGAATTAGCACACCCCATGATGGTGTGGGTAAGCAGCTGCTGGCTCTGCTCTGGGCAGTGTGGAGCAGGGCAGAGCAGGACCCAAACCAAAAATTAACATCAAAGAAATCAGGCCTATGGTAAAATGCCTCTCAGTGCTACTGGAGAAGGCAGTAGCTCAAATATTATACAATGTCTTGAAAGGGCGATGCCTGACTGCAGAAAAAGCCTCCGTTTCCTTTAGACGAAATAGATTGCTGCTGAGGAGGTGCTGCTGGAAGTGGTCCCTGAGAGGTGTCACTCTTGCGCGCAGGGAGTGTTGTCACTGATGCCCCTGTTTGCACTCAAGATGCGCTCTGGACCGATTTTCTTTTAGTAAATAGTTTCCTCATTCAAAAAAATGAGGTTTCCATCACACTGAAGGTAATCACAGGTAGAAATCAAATTTTACAAATCATTTTTTCAAATAGTTTCAGCAGAAGAAGAAATTGGAGTGAAATGGCTGATGCCTTTGGTGCAGGCTGTCACTGAGCTGGTAATTGAAGGAAGAGACCCTTGACAAGACAGTTCAAGGTTTAGCCTTCATTCTTTGTTTTTCTTACAACTACTCAAACAGACTTTTATTTTTATTTCATTTTGGGGCCAAAGGAGCCAAATCGATCATAACCCTCTACATAAAGCACAACTACCTTTTTTCCTTTTTTTTTTTCTCCCCATTTGGTCAAGAAAGGAGGAATACATTTTTTTCATTCTGCTTTTTCCTAAGCAGGTTTTGGTTCAGAAGCCAAAATGGGTAATGCTTGCCCATCCCTTGCTAGGAGAAAACGTGTTTCCATGCCGTGGCTCTCCAGATTTCTATATGTGGAGCGAGGGCTGGAGCAAGCATGGTGCTCCCCTCCTGTGGGGCCAGGCAGGCCCAAGCAAGTGTGTGCCCGTGCTGTGGCCCTGTGCAGACTGGTTTGCTGGGAGACTAATTGCAAACCTGCCCTAGCCGAGTGAGCAAAGAAATAGTTGCTCAGGGGAATGTATGTGTCTGAAGATGGGTTTCCTATCACCCTGAGATGTTAGACGTGTCGCTTTTGCTGCTGAAGGAGCGAGTGTGCTGTCACTGAAATGGCCTCTGGAGCCACTAAGGGAATGCTGAAGGGAAGGCCCTGATATCTTTGTAACACACAGTTGGAAGTGGCCACAGTAGGGAAAAATTAAGTTTAAGGGTGATCTGTGTTTAGGTGATGGGGATAAATTAAAGGATGCGGAGGGCAGCTATCAACAGTTAGAAAAAGATTGTGATTCAAGGAAAAAGAAAATTATTTGTTGTGGACATAGTGAAATGGGTCCTTGCCATATTACTGAAAGGAGACAAGAAAGAGAAAAAAGATCTGGAGAGATTTACATGGCACTAAAATTCCTTTGCTCTTTCACGTAACTGTCTAGGATGTGCTGTGGATCATGGCGCTACCTGCACAGAGGCAACGAGTAAGGGGCTGGAAGTGTTGTGAGGGCTTGATCTACCCACAGCTCCAAGTTTGTGTCTGCACAATGCCATGAGCCCAAACAGTTCCCACCCACCGGCTGGTCCTGGCTGCTCCCTCCTGGCTGCTTCCTGACCGGCCACATAGCCATCTGTGGGGCCATGTCTGGAGCTGACTGAGGCATCTGATCTTCCTGGAAAATAACCTGGCATTAATGGAATTTTTTATTTGGCTGCATCAGCTCTGCAATCCACTTCACTGTGATGTGGCAACACATCTAAGGGGGGGGTGGAGGCTGGAACAAGCAGCAGGGCGTGGGAATATTTTTAGTTTGATATTGCCATCAAAGATCACTGAAATTTAGAGAACATGAGCACCTCTTTTCTTACAGAGTCACTGCAAGAAATGGTGTAAACTTCTTTTAGATATCAGGTTAAAACAATCGTGATTTCCAACTCAAACACGCCAGTACCAAAAACACAGTGTCTGCAAGGCCCACAGGAAAGGGTGCAGTGGGTGTCTTGGTGGCAGCTGGGATGCTGTAGGCAGCACTGAAGCAGAAGTTTTCAAATAGGCTTCCTAACATAAGTAATTTGACTGGTTTTCTCCTGTGTTCTGACTCATTAGGGATCACATTTTCTACCTAAATAAGAACGCTTTCTAAAATGTAATCAAAATTACTCCAGGAGTTAGGGCTTTAAGCAAAATAAAAATGTATTGAGACTGACGCTGAAAGTGTGGGGGTTGATAACTCCAACACATTTACTTGTAACTACTGTCAGGATTGTGAAATTCAGTTGAGTTGAGAGTTTCTAGTTTAGAAACATTTGAAGCTGGGTAGTTGTGCCTCGGCCCTAATTGCAAGCAGAAAGAAAAGCATGTTTAAAACAACAATCTCCTCTTTTCTCTGGGTCCCAGAGAGCAAAAGGGAGGCTTTAAAGAAGACTTTGTTGCAGAATTTGCACTCCCAACACTGCAGGATTATAGCCCTACTTTTTCTTTTTTTTTTTTTCTCTTCTTTCCACTATGAGAGAAAGGCAAGTTCACTGTAAGTTGAAAAGCAAACAACCAGGCTAGGAATTTCTATGTACAAAGAGATGGGCGCACATGGCCCGTTTTGGGATATTCAGGCAGGTCTCCTTAACCGCAGCTTGTTTTGCACCACATATTGCTCCACGCAAGCCATTGTTGCCACGCACCTGTCTGTAATTTCGGAGGTTCATCTACCTCCAGCAAACTATATTTAAAAACTCAGTGCTGATTAGAGGAAAAAAAAAAGTTCAGGGGAAGGGATTTCCTAGTTCACAAATAAGAATGTGCAGTGGAGCACTCACTAAGTAAACAGAAAACATGGGCAGCTGAGAGAAATCAATTTAGCTGAACAAACAATGTTCCATGTAATGAACTACTAATTATCCTTTTATGCCATGTCAGTCTGAGTGATTACAGAGCTGTGCAGTTTAATTTGACGTTTGAGCATTGCCTTGCTCCATTAGCCTCATATAAAGCTACGACACGTTGAGAAGAATTAAAAAAAAAGATGGTTGTGGGTTGGGGGGGAAGGGGGCTGTATTTATCCAGAACTAGGCACCTGTAGCAGTCATGGGGAAAAGAGCTTCTTCATTTTTTCTTCTTTTGGCTTTTTAAACTCTTTATTGTGGTGAAAGTGGCAGCGCTTGTGAGACACGAAGAAGCATGTCTGATGCTCATAGAAAACTCCTTCAGAGTGTTGATAATGGCCCAGATCTTTAGACCCTGCATTAAAATACCATCAAGGGCTAAAATAAATAAATTGTGTAGATCAGACCCACATACAGATCTAGGGGAGAGTGAATGGTAAACAATACAGTGCAGGAGCAAATATCTTTTCCTGGATACTCTCTTTTTACTGTCGATTTGCACACAGTAGGTAAATCAAATCCCAAGGTGCTTGGGAAATCTCGTGGTTAATCTAGGACTGAAGGACATGTATTATAAATACTGCTTTATTATCGTATTGTTTGTCCAACTACCTGTACTGATAACAGGATTAGAGGGAATTAACATATGGAGAAAGCTAAAGACAGTTTGTTGGGATATATATTGTGGCTATTAACTCTAGGAGTACCAGTGCAATACCTATAGTCTGATACAGAGCTACATATTTTGGACTAGATTTTTGTTTCACAAAAGGTAAGTCAAGCCCAGCATCACCAAAGATCTTGGGGAAATTTATGTGTGAGAAGAACAGATGCAGGGAGGACCATACCCCATCTCTAGTTAATACACAAACATGGAAAACAGTGCCATGAGGGATAAATGTGACCCAAGTGTCCAATGATAGTATTTTTTGGGGTTGCATTCAAATTGAGCACAAATTGAAAAGCAAATGTTTCAAAACCATTTGGTGTAACTACCTGACATTTCTGATATTTCAGTGATTCACATATGTGCCATGACGCCCTCCAGGCTCACTGTTTTCACAGTGTGAACGTAGATGAGAACTCCCAAGTTGGGATAATATTTAAGGAAATGACCTCTCAAAACATGTGTTTAAATTTTATTTTAAATCTCAAGGAGAATGAGTAGCAACTTGAATGGAAAAAAAAGAAGAAAAAGGAAAGTGAAAAGCCTCCCCAGAACTGGGTGGCTCAAAGAGTCAGTTGACTATTTTGGCTCAGATGTAACTCATACGAGGCCAGATCCTTGGCAGGGAAAAGCTGATTACAATGAAGAATCCTTCTTTTGTCAGCTAAGGATGGGGCCTGAACACACACAGAGGACACAGTGGCCCCTCTCTCGCACTTGCTGTTGACACACAGCCTGCTCGTTTTGGCTGTCCCCTAGGCTGTCCCAAGGGCCTTCATCCTGTTCCCATTCATTTTTGGTTTTTATTTATTATATTTTTTAGGTCTGTTGAGAAATATCATTTTGACAACCCTAAAGACTGGGGGCTTTTAATCTGCCACAGAAGTACAGCAGAAGTGGAAATTTTCCTGATGCTGCCTTGCTGAAATGTTGCAGTCCCAATGCTGTTCAGCGTGGGCACCCGCGACAGGAGTGTGCTGGTATGTGGACACCTGTCTGCTGCACATGCCATGGCCCTCAGCCTGCTTCTCTGGGGTTTTCACATAGGACTCAGCTACCTCCAGGAGATACCGGGTTTTTTGTTTGGTTTTTGCTTTTGGTGATTATCCCCTTGGGCTGGATTGAAGCAGTGTTGAATCTGGGCTCTGCTGCCAGGCATGAACGAGCTGCAGGCTCTTACCCCAGGGCTGAACTGGCCCCTCTGTTCCTTCCTAATGTGCGTTAGACACATTGGAGCCTTTCTCCGCTGTGCATTTGTAACTCCCATTGACGCTAATGGGTGTGACATGTGTCTATCCAGCGGAGAATAGACTCCATTGACTACGGCAGTTCCCGGGCCTTGAGCGATGCTCGTCACTTGATTAAGCCAAACTAATGAGGCACAACCAGGGCCAATGGGAATGTGTGGGACTCAGGCATTGCAAAAGCTGGTGGAAACCTGCAGCTTTTACTGAGGGCTGGGTTTTGTTTGGCCAGGCAAAGATGCAGGACGCCATGGGATGGGGTGCACGGTAATAGGTGCTGTCATAGAAATGAACAGTGCCGAGAGGGTTCACCATCACTGATGGCAGCTCCCCAAATTGCTTCTAGTGGTGATTGCATGTGAGAGTGTCTTGTGTGCTCAGCAGGGTTTTAAACTAGGTTTAGTCTTGGCTTTTGCTCAGTGTCTTTCTGGACTGGATCCTGAAGTTGGCCCTATAGCTCTTTCTCTGGGGCACATGTATGAGTGTATTTTTGGTTCTTTAGCAGGCAGCCTTCAGGTGGCTAAGGCAGGCAGCATCTTTTTCCTCAATGTTAAACAGCACCAGTTTGGGAAGTGGGAAAGGTGGGAGAAAGCAGTGTCCCTGCAGTGAGTGCTTCTTGCAGGTTGCCTGCTCTGCAAGAAGAGCCCTCAGTGGCGTGGCCCCTGAGCTGTGCACTTGCCCTCCAGTGCATTGCTGGCCACCACCTCAGAGTGCAGAGCACCCACCCTACTTGGGAGGAGCTGGAGGAGTGTGCAGAGTTGGAGCCTCCTTTGCTTTGTCTGGGTCCAGATCATCTAAACTGGGCCAGATGCAAGAACACAAACTTCCAGTAGGTGCTCGGGAGCTCAGCTTGCAGAGAAACTGGCTGGGAGGAAAATCAGGAGTTAGGAAGAGGCTGACGTGTAACAAACTGAGAGCATGGACATGGCCTCTGTGAACAGGCGTGTGCCCCCTATGGACACAAGATGCTGCTTGCTGAGCTGAGGCCAGGAACCCTGACCTTCCTGCAAAACACAGCATCATCCAGAAGCACTGTGTTAGTGCGAGGGCACAATCTAGTAGCCAGACTACAAAGGCAGATAGGTCAAATGTAGAGCTTGAGGGAAAACAGTATAAAAAAATCCTAAGTTTTATTTTAAGACTTGCTGTTTTGGAGAGCCTGGTTGAGAAGTTGCCTGTACTTTCCTCCTGTACTTTACCTGCTGGTACATTCCACGTCAGAGGAGGTTTGTATTTTTGTCATATTGCAATACTTGCCTTTATGTAAGTGTTGCTAAGAATAAAATTAACAGTGGGAGAAAAACATCAGTTTGATGTCTAAATTTGGAAAACTTGAATGAATAAATCTATTAACTTCGTTGTGGGAAGAGAAAAGAATAGCAACCCTTTGTTTAAAGAAAATATAAAATAAATATAAAATAAGAGCTGATTGCCCCCTCTAGTTTTCTGAGGTGGTTTTTTTAATGTTCTCTTGTCCCTTTAAGAGGCTAAATATTAATTGGCTCTGTTTGATTTGTGGGACTCTGGCTTGAAAAGATATGGTCAGTTGGATCTGAGAGGCTTTGTCATGATTATCAAATGCTTTCAGCATTTATGAAGGGAGAGAGCAGAGGGGGACGGAGGGCTCAGCCACTTGAGTAGGTGTCTTCCCAAAAAGCAAGCTCCTGGCAGGTGTTTGGCACCACTGCTGTCCTGGCACAGTCACAGTGGGCAGCCCCTGTCCTAGGACAGTAATTAATCAGCAGGGAGGTTGTTGATGGGAAGCAGCACTGGGCTCTCCAAGGTTTGGCAGAGACACTCCAAGCTTAAAACTGCCCCAAGCACCTCCTGTCCCTGTGTCCCAGGCTATGTGGGACTGTGTGCTCCAGTCAAACCCCATGGTGATCAGAGTACACATGGGAGTCAGAGCCATCTGTACCTTGCAAGGCAGGTGCCTCCTTCTGCTTGCCGCAAAGTTTAAACAAGGCAGTAAAAAAAGTTCCTGTCGCAAACTGTAGCGTTTTATGGCAAGCATCGTCTTCCTTTGCCCAGCATCTCTGGCAGTTGCACCCACCACTTTTCTGAACATATCCAGAACACGTCACTTTTATTTTTATTGGTAAATTAAATATTATTTCTTAAGTAATTGAGGTTGAGAGCAAGAGATTAGAAATGAAAAAATTATTAGGCAGGTACTAGACTAGTATAGTCCAGATCTGTCTTAAGAGGTGGATAACTTCCTAGTCCTCTCATCCTAATTCTCCCCTCTAAATCTTTTTGGAGTAAGAAGCTGGCATACAAATGTGAATGTCCTATTTAGTTATCCTTCCCAAGTGGCAGCCTTGGGTGTTTAATGACCATTTCCCTCTCCTGCTTCGTACTAAATTGGCTGGGCATGGAGGAGAGGCAGTGCATAAACCATGCAAATACTGTTTATGTTCTTCCTGTAGCTGCTCTTTGGACACCTACGGGTCATTAATTCCTTTGTTTCCAGCCAACCTGTCAGCTGGCGGCTCTCCTGCCCAGTTTGAGCCGTTCCCTTCGTGTGGGCTGCTGACCCGTTCCCACTGAGCTGCACTACAGGACGTGTTCAGGAGGCATCGGGACTCTTGGGACATCCCTAGCTTTCTGCTGAGACTAGAAGTGATGCAAGTGATACAGTCATAACACAGATAACTAGGAGCTCTGTCTCTTTTCCAACCCTACCCTCCACATATTGGCAGCATTAAATGAAAGAGTAATATTATTACTTTGGTGGGGGCATCAGGCCATGCTAGCAGAGGGATGCCACTGCTGAAGAGAGGCTAAGAGCTACGCTGTGACTGTAGATCCATCACACAAAAGCCCAAAGGTGTTACTGCAGCCTCCAAGAAACAGCCTCAGATGATGGAAAGAAAATCAGCGTCATCTCATGACACTGCTGTTCTGTAGGTTGCGAATTTAAAAGGCAGCAGGCTGAGGAACAGAGCATGGAAATCCCTGCTGATCACGAGCTAGACTATTTTCCTCCTTTAAGAACATTTGCTCAGCTTTTTGATTTCCAGTGTTTCCAGTTGCCATATCAACCTGAGAAATTTGCCTGGCAATTGACAGCATATTTTTCAACAGAAGATTAAAAAATTTAGTTGCATCAGCTCCAGCATCTGATTGCTGAGATTTCGCTTTATCTTACTTTATTTTACCCCTGGTTTTTGCTTTCTAAGCCATTTTAGCCAGATGACCAAGGATCCTCACCCTCCTTTTGACCAGGTGCATCTCAGGTTCAGCTGTCCATGTGGAAGAACTTAGGCACCAGGTAAATATACCGCAGACATCAGTAGCAGGGATAAAGCCTGTGGGACACATCCTTCTCAGGCGGCAGGTTGTGAAAGGCCACAAGCATCCGCAGAAACACTCTGCCTTAAGCTAAGTGGCAATTTCAGCTTTTATGTTGCTCTGAAGCACAGGGGGCAAGAAGGTTGTTCCTGGCTTTGCTGTTGGATAGTGTGGTGGTTTTTTTTGGAGCTTGTGTCCGCCCCCATCTCTCTCCCAGCACCATCGGATTGGGGAGGAGTAGAGTGGGGCAGCACCCCCATTACCCTCCCCATCCATTGATGCACTGGCCATTCATGGGTCACTGGTGTAAATGGGGACTAAATCTACCCCAGTGCAGACAAATCTGCGGAGGCTTTTCTGCAGTGAATATATTGTTTGGTTTGTTGTGGTTTTGTAGTGTTGGGTATTTTTTTCCTTCGAAAGAAATAAGAATGGAAATAAGAAAGTCAGAAAGCCCTGAATCTTTACCTTTTTAAAGTGGAGACACCACCACAGCAGGACATAATGGGTCGCTGTGGCGGTGGTTTGCCTGAGAGCCTGGAGATTTATGTAATGAGAAACACAATTCCTGCAAAGAACATTGTTAAATATTTTCAGTATTTCAGCTATAAGCCATGTTATTGCTAGATATGGCTAGATTCTCCTTTTGAAGAATCTGGGAATGTTTGACAAGACAGGAAAATGGAGAGGACTTGAGGCACCATAATCTGTATTTTCCATTTACCTTGCTTGAAACTTGAACAACACATGTGCCACAAATGATTTGTTTATTCCTAAGCGCCCCCAAGGAGCCCAGTCTCCATTCTCAGGCATATAATGGCTATTCAAATGAAAGCTTTAGTAGATTGTTGCAGATCTGATATCAATGCAGCGAGAGAAAGAGATATGCAAATATTCAAAATTAAACAAACTAGCTCCTGCCCTTTGCCTTTGGAGGTGCAGTCTCAAATCTGGATGGTGTCACCAATGCAATGAGTTTGTTAGACTCAGCTCTCTGGAGAACTAGTTCCTTTTTTAAATTGTTTTCTGCTTTGCCTCACAAAGCTATCCCATTGAAATATTTTCTGTCTGTAGCACTCATTACTAAGAGAAGCCCCAACTGGGGCTGAAATCCATGATGTGTTCTGATTTGAGACCGAGGAACATTGGTAGGAGAAGCTCCTGCTGATCTGGTTTGCTCCACATCATAAACCAAGGCCCTTAACCTCAATGACTTCCCCTGGCCATTTCCCCATACTGTAGAAACAACTTCGGAAGAGTGACACAGTCAAAAGTTTGCAGAGTGGAGCTGTGTTTCCATTTGGGGCTACAGTTTGAACAAAATTTGGTTCTGTCCACACTGGAAGACAAATTAGGGGCTTCACTGGTTCTTAACACAATCCCTGTTCCTCTTTCTCTCCTTGTAATGTGTGTGAGAGCTGGGCCCAAAAACCACTTTAGAAATATAAAAATAACATGTCATCCCCCTAACCATTGAAACTGTGCCAGCAGCTACTGTGTGCATTGAACTGCAGGGGAAAATAATAATTTTACATCAAAAACACCATAAAAGTTTTCAGTGTCTTCTAGTCTCTTGTGAAACTGCTATTATCTTGTCCAACTCCCAAGGCTTTTCACACAATTATCAATTATGCTGTGCGGATTTCAAAAAAGGCAGTGTCTGAAGCATAGGCCGCTCGGTGGATCGCATAAACGGCAGTGGTAGCATGGCCATGCCTGGTTGGCAGGAGGTCCACACGCAGCTCAGCTCCAGGCTTGGGCAGAAATCCTCAGAGCATCCCGTATCTCTGTTGCCCTCCTCTCTTCTGTGCTCTGATCACAAGAGTTTTGTGAAGCAAGGATTGCCTTTTGCTCCATCTTTAATGGTGGTGAACCAAATGTTCCCAGTGATGATGAGTGGGACTCAACCTAGTATATCTCCAGATATCTGCAAACATCTACAAAACCCCTGAGCTACAGGCTGAGCAACTAGAAATAAAGAGAGAACCCAAAGCTCAGCAGGATGCATGAGGAGGACCTTGCCTCAGTTGGGGTTACATGGACAGTCTTCTGGCTGTAATAGGGACCAGAGTATGTTGGGAGCAGTTGTGGAAAGACGGATTTGCACCTCAGAGACCTGATGCTCTGCTTCATTAATGTTAGCCAAGGCTGAGCACCTTAGGGTTTATTGGGTGGAGGAACTGATGAGGGCAGATAAGAAAGAGGGCTGCAGAAAATAAACTCTCAACTTTAATTTAGCTAGTTGTTTATTTCAGAACCAAGGAGGGAAATGCCCAGTAGCCCAAATGACGAGGAAAAGATCTTCCCATACAAGTGTGAGCAGACTAATGCAGAAATGATCCTGTATTTTGTCAGAGTGCTTGGAGCCATAGCCAATCCTGTGGCTAGACAGTTGGTTTCTACTTGGAATTAAAGGTGATCTCTGAAAACCATGGCTGTGTTTAAACATGATCTGGGCTGTAAGCTTCTTATGGGCTGTGGTTACAAAAAAAAAGGCTGACTCACAGTGGGAGAGGATTGGGTTGGAACATTCCCATGCCATCCTCCCTCCTTTCCAGAGGTGCCAAGCCTGTTCCTAGAGGTTTCAGACATGCAGTGCTCCCATATACTTCCCTTGACATTTGGAGGTTGTTAGTATTTCTGAAACACTGACTTAAGGGCTTCAGATAAGAGGCATTTCTTTTGGACTGTTAGCAGCACAAATGAGAAGAAAGAAAATGGACTTCTCCAAAGTTTTTTCAAAACGCATGCCCAATTCAAACAGATTCATCCAGTTTCCTTGCAAGTGTAAGTTCCAGATCACAGCTAAGTCTCGCCCAGGCTGCCCTAATAGCATCGCCAACCCCATCATTTCTTCATCGAGCCCTTGCTAAGCAGTGTGCAGAAGCAGATTTGTATAGGAATTTTTATAGCTAAGCATTTCTCTAATTCAAAAAATATTAATTAAAAAATGATATGTCTTATGGGAAGCTTTTGGTTTTGGCATATCTCATTTTCAGTTTAAAACATTTGGACTTGGTCAGCATTTTATAATGAAAGATATTCTTTTTTTCAGATAGAAACACATGATTCTATGGAAAAATATATTAAGGAAAAAATAATATTTAAGCATGAAATTATGCCAGAATATTTTGTTAGGATCCAAGCAGCATTTAATCAGTTTTTGTTTCTTTCAGACTACCAGTTTTCAGAAATAGAGATTTCCATTTCTGGTGCTATTTAAGACTGGAGAGAAAACATGAAACCCCGAATTCTTTGCAACACTGCAAAACAGCTTTGTACCAAGCTCTCCTCAGATGAGATTGCAGAAATTCTTGTTTTCTCTTTCCTCCCTGGTTCTGTTACCATGCAATTCTGTTCACGCTGTTCTCCAAGACAAAATCTGAGCCAGGCTGAGATTTGTGCTAATGGTGAGTGCCTGCTTTTCCTTTTTTTCTTTCTTTAATAAAACTATTTCCTAAGGCATTGAAATAGGGATGATAAAAAGCAGCTTTTAAAATTCATTTTAGTAAATAGTTTGAAACCAGACCACAAAGTCTTATAACTGTAGGTTTGCCCTTAATTGTACTTCACTGACAGCCTTTTTTCCTTCTCCTCTGCAACCAGTCTCCTTTTTCTTTAAGAGCAAAACATACTGTATGCTACTTTTGAAAGATTTGTGGGGTTTCGCACAAATCAAACAAGATCTGTAGGTAAACAGTGTCACCTAGTGGATAAACGGCATCGATTTTTCCCAAACTGTGGAAGATGTTCGTGTAGTTGATCCATTTTGTCCTAGCAAAATATTACTTCAAATTGGACAGAGCCCTGTACTGAGAAATGGGATTATTTCCAAATCGCCGCAGAATTGAAGATGCACAATGCGGTGGCCAGCACTGAGCTGGAGTACAGAAGTGATGTTCATGGCACGGATCCAGTCACTTTAGCAGATACAAAAAGGGAGAACGGATTCTCCACCTCAGTGCCTGAACAGTGAAAGGTTAAAGCAGCACAACGTGAAATACTTATTTCCTGGATACATAAAGGTGTACCGGGCTCTACATCATCTCCTCCACCCTTAGCTGCCCCTCTTCAGACACAGAAAACAAGGAAGTGCCAGTAGGTGCCTTTGCTGTGTGGCTCCTGAGCAGTACAAGTAAAAAATTGTGATGTACTTGGGGTGAGAAATTTGGCAGAGAGCATTTGAATGCCAGAGAAAAAGTATAACCTCCATAGTGGGATGATGGCTTTGGGGATATGGTGGCAGCTATCTATGAGAAATGCTGTCTAGAGAGAGCAGGAGGTATGGTAAGGCTTGAAGAGCCTTCCAAGTTTGAAGTAACAGGTTGGAAATTCAGCCTCTGTCAAGGGCAATGTGGTCTAGAGAGAAGGCTATGGTCCTAGAAACTAAAGGAGGCTGGATATTCTGAAGACCACTTAAGAGTACTTGGGTTTATGCTTTCTGACTAGCTTGCTGTCAGAATCCTTTGGAGCCAAGCTGAATTTGAACCACAGCACTGGAAGGCTGCATGTTCTCCGTGGAAAATTCTTCCCAGCATGCTGGTTCTAACTGAAAGATCCATTTGTGCAGTGGTAGAGCATGGAGGCTTCAGTCACGGTCCTGCTCTGATCCGCAAAACCAAGCCCTGGTATGCCTCCCATCCAAGGGTTTGACAGGAGATAACACAGGATACAGAAGGAGGCTGGAGCACAAGCCATTAAGATCTTGGAGATACACTAAAAAAGAACCTGAAGGAGAGCAAAAGTATGGTTCCAGAGGTGGCTTTTCCCTGTCCAAGAGGCAGCAGGTGGAAAAATGTGAAAGTGCCTGTCTGAAAGCTGAACAGTTGGCCTGCAGGACATTATCAGCTGCTTCTTAACATAGAGACCAGTCATGAAGAAGAGGATTGTGTGTGGTTGTGAGGAAGAGGAAGATGAAAAGGGATACGACCCACCTGACCTGCAGGCCCTGCTGGCTGTGGGAGCACTCCCAGACTGAACCTTCAGACCCAGGTCTTACATTGACATGGATTTGATCAAAGCAATAACCCAGAGCATTTTGAAGAATATGTGAGGGAACATTAAAACTGTAGTCAAGATTATAAATATCTCATTTTCATAGTTCATGAAACCTGAACTCTAGCACTTAACTGCCTTCTGAGTAAAAGGAAAATAATGAGTGATTTTTATGGCAGGTTGTTCTGCTAAGTTTGTGTTCGGCCTCTGTTTTCTTCATTTTTGTCATGTATCAAATGGATGGTCTGTCATTCTTCCCCAGAAGGGTGAACGTGATTATCGTGAAAAGCCCAGGGAGCTCTGTATACAGGCAAGATAAAATATGCTGCAAGTCAGGACACTTTCTCACCTGAGTATACACTCTGTTTCCAAAACAAACACTGTCATAGCTGTATTTGCTCTGTTTGGTGCAGTCTTCCTTCAAACCATTTCATTTTTCTTTTTTGTATTAGTCATTTTGGACCAGATCCCACTGATCGACTCAGTGGAAGTCACCATCTTCTTCTGGTCCTCACCGTGGGCATCTCCTGGCACCGTCTTAGTCACATCACTTCAATTACTCTGTGCCTCAGTTTACTTCTCCATTAATGTAAGTTCTACACTGACTTTCCACAGTGCTTTTATTCTTGGGACCTCGGAGCTCTTTTCTTAGATATCCTCTCTCAGATAGTCAAATCATTACTAAATCAGACGCTTTTCATTTTTCCCTTCTCAAAGAGAAGGTGATATAAGTCCTTTGCTCATTAAAGTGTACAGGGGGAGGAATCCTGTTGAGTTCAGTGATACTGAGACGTAAAAGCAGCATGTGAGGTCAGAATCTTCCCAAATGCAAAAAAACTGAGCAAAAAAGCCTGAATGGATCAAGGATCCTACTCCTTGGAACAACAGAAAGAAGAACTAGAAGTAGCACCTCAAAAATGCTGCTCTCATCACGAAACTACTCCTCTCCTGTAAATATCCTCTAACTCTAATATTAAACAAACAGAAATTCACCTTTTCTGTGGAACTCTCTTTTGCTTCTTTAAACAGTCATAGTAAAGCTTGGGCTTTATTTTAAAATAATTTTTTAAAAGTAACTCTTGTTCCACCAGGAAACCGTAATTTCTTCAGCCAAGAACAGATCATCTGAAGTCTGAGGAGGGCTGACATACCTCTGTAACGGTGTGTAATGACAGCCCAAACATCTTAATGTTCACAGCCTGAATCCATCCCTGCTGTCAGCAAACCCCTTGGATGCTCTTGCTGTGTGTGCTCCTGTATCTCTGTGCTCCAATGGCACCACGCCGAGCCCAGGGATGCCAGGTGCCCTGGGGCTGCAGGTACTGCATGAAGAGGGGTTTTGCCAGACAGCCTGCCTAAAGCTGAGAGTGCTGTTGCAGGCGTACAAAATTCCCTTCCCTCTGCGATAGCAGCACACACAAGTGCTCCTAAGCACCATTTGGACCTGTTTATATACACATATGCCAAATGGCAGAAGAAGACTGTGTGGGTAGACACCATTGCCAAAAAGGCAAATTGCATCACTCAGGTAGGTGAGGAACCTCTCGCAGCTGGGAAAGTATCTAAAAATGAAATCACACTAACATCCATCCCTCGGGCTGCCTGGGCAAACAAAGATCCAGGGCAAGCAGCAAGCTGAGGAAATGGGTTGGTTGTGAAATACTGAGTGTGTATGTGAGAGTGTGTGCGTGCATATGTGTGCACCCAAGCATAACAAGTGGTTTGGAAACTTTTGATTCCTGTTGTCTTTTAATGTGAAATCAGGCTTCAGAGTTAACAAAATGATCAACTGGAATGGTCTTTTTTGATTACAAAACAATATTTCTAGGCAATGTATTCTATTGCAAAGAAAAGTTAGAAAATCTTCACTTTGATTGCTTTTAAGCACATCCTCAATTTAAAAAGTTAAACTTTCCCACTTTGTTGGTTTGCTGTTTTCACTATCCATTGGCTGTCTCTAGCAGTTCTGATCTGATATTCAGAGGGAAAATAAGCCTTTCCTAGCAGGCTCTGTGAATGTGGTCCATGGAGGACATCCGTTGACTCCAGCTCCAGTAATACGGTCCATGATGTAATGGGAAGGCAAAGCCACGACACAATTTATCAGCTCTAAGAAAAAGGGATGGAGGAAAATATTGTGTGTATCCTCTGCCTGAACATTAAAAATGCAGCAACTATTGCTGTAGTAAAGGAGGACATTTTTTTTTACCCAGTGAAATGATCAGCCCACTGAAAAAGCAAAACACAAGGCTTACAAGCT
Source organism: Mesitornis unicolor (assembly GCF_000695765.1). Lineage (NCBI taxonomy): Eukaryota > Metazoa > Chordata > Aves > Mesitornithiformes > Mesitornithidae > Mesitornis > Mesitornis unicolor. Next base: position 55,511 of record NW_010209736.1, on the reverse strand, counting down.
GTCTGCATCCTGTCTTTCAAGGTGGTCTCATCCACTAAATAGTCACATTTCTGAGTGAGTACTGGGAAGATCTGAGGAGCCAATTGTTTCCTCTGACTCAGAAGCAAAACAGAAAAACAGAAATAAAACAAAAAACACCTAGTGTGTTTCTGAAGTTCCCCATTTAAATCTGCTTCTCAGTGCATGTAGGATTTTTTTATATTGTAAGCTGTTTCTCAGGGTGATTCAGCTTAGAGCATCAGGTAGCGTGAGGCTTTGAGGACTTCAACAAATCTGAAGTGAGAGCCTGGACAAACTATGAAAGACTCCATGTTTCCTCGGCTTCCCTCCCAGCTGCCCATTCAGATTTTCCAGCAGTGCTGTGAAATAAGCTTTATTATCTCTGCATCACTGGTTCACATCCAGTCCTGGAGGAGGTTGTGCCTTTCTATAAGAAAACACTGGGGAGCTTTGGGAGCTGGTTCTGAGGCAGGGGCCTTTCAGTGGCATCTGCAAAACGCTGGCAGATCTCAGGTCATTTTCACACGAAACAGCCATGTGACAACACACCACTGCTGGTGTTACTGGTTTAAGGCTGGGTGGGTGTTGGCACTAATTTGCCCTCTTGTTCCTTGGGATAGGCTACCAGGGCAGGACATTAATGAGGCAACCAGGGGGAGATGGCACCACTTCTGTATGTGTAGGACTTCAGTCTCCAATGGTTTCATTCCAGCACCTTTCCCCACAGTAAATGCAGTGGAGATTCTTGTTCATGTTCTAAAGGCAGCATTAAATGGGATGTTTTAAGCTAAGAATATTTTCCCAGCTCCTGGAAAGGGTTAGACAGGGAGCCCTGAGGTGGGCAAAGTGTGCGATTGCCATCAAACTAAGCAGCCGTGTTCAGCTTGTCTTGGATTTCTTTATATGAGACGGGATGATTTGTAAAAGGAAATGCTGAGGCCACACAGGTTGCCAAGTCTGTAGTCTAACCAGGTGTAATGACTGAGGTTTTGCAGGCGACTGCAGTTAAGGGAAAAATAACAGATCATGGGTCAAATCCATCCCTGATGCAACTCCATCATCTTCAGTAAAAGATACTCCTGTGTGAATCTGGCCTCGTGTTCCTCACTCATAAAATAAAGCAAGATGGTTCCTGCAGCAGAATCAATTGGAAAAGGGAGAAGGAAAAAAAAAGGTTTTTTTCTAACCCACATTAAAAATAATCACTTTTTTGTTGCACAATGGGGCAGAGAAAACCAGTCCTACTAGACACCAGAGTACAATTTCCTCAACGTGTCACAGGGGAGGGAAAAACTGGCACAACCAAGAGTTCTCTTTTATCTCTGCTTAGTTCTAAATGATACAGGAAAGAGGGGAAAGCATATCCACATATATATCATCTATGTATGTCTAGATATCCATAAAGATATCTAGATGTGCTTTCCCTTCTTCCCTATATCTGTATCTTTATCTAGATATATAGCTATCTATCTATATAGATGGATATATTTGTGCTTCCTAGGTTGATTATGTCAGCAGTGTGAGATCTGGAGGTATTTAGGAGGAATTTTGCACAAACACGGAGTGGTTTAGGAAAAAACAATAAAGGATTATATTTCTTCTGTTGATTAGACCAGTTTAAAAATACTAAAGTATATCTGTTTTAAATGCCTGCCAGAGTTTTCACTGCTGTGTGGTGTTTTCTGTCTCAGCTTTTTCTTCCCATTTGGCAGGTCTGTTGTGTACGTGAGCTCTACAGGAATGCAGAAAAGCCACCTGAGGGAGAAAATTGTTAATCACTAAAAATTACTAATCATTCTTTCACACTAAACAAATCCCACTGAGAGGTTTTTAGTTACACAAAGGTGGATTTTTTTTTCTTTCCCCTCTTCCTTCTTTCCTCCAGCTAATGATATAGAGGTGCAAAATGCAGGATATCACATCCTACTATGCAATAGCTGCAGCATTTTCACATGATAAGATCTAGGTCTGAGTCCAAAATAAAAGCACAAAAGCTTGAAAATCTTCTGATGCACATCACCATCACTTCACAACCAAAACGGCAGGAAAAGCAATTCAAACAGTCATAAAATAATGTTTCCGAGGTTATTTGTATTCCAGCAGCAGTAAGGTCCCCTTGCTGAGACTGGGACCCCCGTGCAGTTGCCCCCTAAAAGAGTTTACAACCTAAACAATGAGGCAGAAGGTCAGAAGAAACAGATACAATTTGATCTGCAATTGTTACAGCTAGGCAACTCAGAGTAAGAGCTTTTTTCAAGGTCACTTGGGACCTCTCTAGAGGGAGTAAAGGTTAGATCCACTTCTTCTGAGTCCCAGAGGCCTATCAGTCCTACCAGGGCCTGCTGCCTCCCAGCTCCCGTCTCCCAGCACCACTCCCTTGCTTCTAGAAAGGCCTTCACTGACACACCCCTGGAACATGGAGCTGTTCTGCTTCTCATTATACTTCAGCAAATCCCTTTCCACCTAAAACTGCTCATTTGTCTTTACTAATGATGCTCAAACCGATTCCCAGGCCGAAGTGCCTCCTGTGTGGGCAGGAGAGCGCTGGCAGCAGTGGCAGACGAGGAGCTCGGGTGCTGGTGTATGGCTCCTTCTGCACAAGGGCACCCCACTCCTGCCTTCCTGGGTTGGTAACTAGGTAGTGGGCTGAAACTGGGGGGCACAGAATTCAACACAAAGGAAAAAAAATCAGTGGCAGCGCTGTCTGTATTTAATTATGCTAATAATGTGTATTTTTTATTTAAAAAATCAGGCTGTATACCTTTTCTTGACCCACTTTGGGCCTCAGAGCACAGCTAAGCACATCAACCTTCTGCTGATGAGAAGATGGCGCATTTCGTCATTCCTTCAGCCTCTTTGGAAAATGCTTTGAGCTTTGGATTTCCTGGCCCATGCAGAGCAGCTGGGTTTTCCTTGAGCTCAGTCACTACGCCACAGCCCTGCAGATGTCACCTCCCAGCCCTGCAGCATTCCTGTTTCTCATCTGAGCAGACAGAAAATGAAGGTGATGAAATTACCTTGTTTTCAGTCCATCATCAATTATTTTATTGTGACATGGTTATGGATGCTCCACCACCAAAGAGGGCCTGTTTAATTTATGTTGACATGTTGTGGTTTGATTCTCTGGACCTAATTTAGGCCTGCTCTAAGTGAGCTGATCTCAGACACATAATACTTGGAATAGATTTTTATTTCTATCCCATGCCTTTTTCTTTTTCCCTGTGTCTGTGAACACAGCAGACATCATCTAAACCAAACCAAACAGAAGTGCAATATTTTTTTATCACTCTAAACTAGTCTGAAACTCACCTTTTTGTGTCAGTTGAGGTTGCAAAACACAAGACCCAGAACATTTTTACTACACTCATAAAGAAATAATGGAAAACCAAGAATGGTTCCTAAAGAAAGGATACCAAGAGGCGTGAGCAATGTCTGGCTACAGGTCCACTCCTAATCTCTTCCCTGGACAGAACAAAGTAGGACAGTGCACCTAAAATACCTGTATTTTATCACCAGACTAGTGGCTGCTTTGCTGAGGTGATGAGCAGTGATATTTAAACATGATCACTGAGCTTCAGGATTAACACTTTGTGGGAAGCACCTGGAGGAGCTGGCACTGCTTGGCTCTGGGACTGTCCTGGGAGCACTGGCCACACATAGACCACAGCAGCAGGCACTGCCACTCTGTGTTCGTGCAGATAGCCTTGGTTTGTGGTTTCTAAATCACTAGGTATTTTGCCTTGGAATATTTTGTCTCTCGAGAAGACACACTGGAATTTTCTGAAGCAGAACATGGCATTATGTGAATTTGATGTTTTGACATGCTGATATTTTTAAGCTCGCACAAGTCATTGAATTCCTCCCAAGTTTGTAGTATTAATACCTCAGAAACACCACTTGTTGGTCAGTTTTAGGCTTCCTCAGAAAGACTTATTTTTTTCTATTGCTCCAGTCCCCAGGGGTCCCAACACGCTCCATCAGAGCCTCCATGGAGCATCCTTTGCGTGAGAGCCTGGTGATGACAACACACTTTCTCAAAAGTGAATATAAGGACTGTGCTGTAAAGCTGCTGTTTTGTGTCCAAAACATGACCCTGTCATTACCAACCAGCAATTGGTACTGGTGTCTGTAGAAGACCACAGGGTTGCAATGAGGTGAGTTAGTACTAATTACAAGATGTTTATTCACTCTAAGTAAAAAACACTGCCATTTACTCATTAGCACCTAAAATGGCACATTTAATTGGAACAATATATTAATACAAATAGGGGATTACAGCTAAGCAGGGTGCTCAACTGTCTACAGTTAATTTATAGTTAACTAAGGTGCTTATTTACCCTGGTAAGAGTATACATCCACACAGCAACTTTGTGAGAAGAATTTCATCACGCTTTAGAGAAGTGTAGCAGCTGGGACTTCTTTTGTGTTATCTGACCTTATGGGCATTAATGTCTTTACAATAGGAAAAGATACTTTTCCTTTGCCCAGGTAAGGTTAAAATGGCCCTTCTCAACTCAGCTTTTCTTCAGCTGACTAATAACTAAAGCACAGTAAAAATTTAATCTATTTTCTTGTATCTTGTGTTTGCTAAATCTTTCTTTTGTCTGTGGTTAGGGCTGATCCTCAACTAGTTTATAAAAGATTTATTATGAGATCATAGGTTTGTTTCATAAAACTCATGCAGAAGTCTACATGGACACATTTATGACTGATAACGCTTACAATGATTGGGAAACAACCTCAGTTCAACCCAAACCAGTTAGTATAACCCAAGATAACAACGTTTTCTGAGGGATTTGTGCTGACTGAAGTTCACATGTACATTCATCTGTTCACTCCTTGCTATGCACTTCCCCATGCTACCTGCAAATCAGGTAGAGAACATCTTGAGCTGGTTGAACTGTTTAATTGCTCCATTGAAAATGCCTGAGGAAGAAGCAGGCCAATAGGAAAAGAGGGTGTTGGGCTTGTTAACCCACAGGTGAGCTAATTTTTTGCCTATCAGGATGGTGGAGAGTCTATAAAAGGAAGAAAAGAGAAGGCATTTTTATCAGAAGTGAGCATGTAGGAGTAATTTTAAACAAAAAAAGAACTTAGATAAGTGTTACTGTATAGGATGATTTAACTTGGTTTGTGGTAAAAAAAAATTAAAAGTAGTTGCTATTTGAATTCTCTTCTGTTCCTCCTTTTTTGACAATGGTTTTACTTTTCTTGTTCGAAGGCACGTTTCTGAAGTGAACCCTGATTTCCAGAGAGCTGTAGAGCTTTGTTTTTGCAGGTAGGAGACAATGCTGTTGTGGTGGGATAACCTTAGCTGTTTGCTAGATGTCCATCAAACTGCTCTCTTGCTTGCCCTTCTCAATAGGGCAAGGGGGGAAAATGAGATGTAAAAGCTCATGGGTTGAGATTGCTTACCAACTATCATCACTAGCAAAGCAGAAAGAATTATTTTTGGGAGAAATATAATTTAATTTATTGCCAATTGAAATATAGAGTAGGACAGTGAAAAACAAAACGCCTTCACCACCACACTCTTCCTTCCCAGGTTTGATGTCACTACTTCATTCATGTTTCTTCTACCTCTTTCCCACCTGAGTGGCACAGGGTGGATGGAGGCTGTGTTAGGTTCGTAACACTGTGTCTCTGCCACTCTATCCTTGCACTTTTAATCTCCTCCAGCATGGGGTCCCTTCCACAGGACACAGTCCTTCAGAAACTGGGTTCTTTCCCATGGGCTATGGTTCTTCAAGAACTGCTCCAGCATAGGCCCTTTCCATAGGGTGCTGCTAGTCCTTCAGGATTGACTGCTCCAGCATGGGTCCCCCAGGGGCTACAGTTCCTGCCAGAAAACCCCTGCAGCCCACCCCCCCACTACCAAAATCTTACCATGTAAACCCAATAAAACAGTCTTAATGGAAACACTTTGGTTTTGTGAACGTGTGTGGGGAATAAATTCCTGAAGCTGTGTACATATGTTCTGTATTTCTGCTTGACTATGTTTATTGCATGTTCTCTATAAACTTATTTTATCAGAGGTTTTTTCTTATTAGAAAATAAGAGGTAAACCCTCATCCTAACAGGTTTTGCTATGCAGTGAAACCTCATCACAGTGTTCTGGGCTTTTTATATCACTGGTCACTCTGCCCTAACCCTAGATGTATGCACTGAATAACCACATTGTTCGTTTATAATGTCCTTGGCTTTTCTATAGCCTTGTCCCTATGATATTACTCGTGGACACAGTGGGCTGGATTGAAGACAGTGAAGTTAAAAGTGGTGATGTATGCAGCTATGTAACTGTGAGAAGAAATGTATTGATTCCACATACTTCCTTTTCTAACCTGCTGTAAGGTGTTTCATCATGCAGGACATCATGGAGATCTTATATTTGTTACTTAACATACATTGAAAGGTCTGACTTCTCTTTCTTGCTGGCTTTCTGAATGGGAAAAGCTGTTGTTAACATGTCTTGCGTGTCAGAGATCAGGCTGTTCATGATAGCTTATAAAGCTTTGAACCTATATAGTAATAGAGAGGAATGGCAAACTGTTATATTAATGTAGGTGAAGCACAAAAAGTGAAACTATTGACCTTGCTAGCTCTGCATTTGGGGCAAATGTTACTGCAGCGAATAGAGTAACCTTCACTAGTATTAAACCTTGTCAGATTTTGTTTTGCGTCTTTTGCTCTGGTGTAGATAAATGTGAATGTCTGAGAAGGGCTGGGCAAAATACTAAAGTTGCGATTTAGCAAATGTCAGGAATTTTTTTGGTAAAAACTTTACTTTTTGACAAAGACGCCAATAATGAAGTAGAAGCAAAAATTATTTCCATGGGTTTGTAAGTCACTGAAAAAGTCTTACTCAACCTCCTTTTCTGAAATAATATCCTTCTAAATCAACCAACCAAACAAAAATCCTTTACTATTGCCCTTGCCTAGCATGGCATTGGCATTCCCTACAGAATGAGCAGGTCTGCAATAGATGATTTCGCACAGCACAACTCTTAACCTCCCTGAGACAAAAGGCCCTGTGAGTTACTGTGGGTGGTTCCTGGACTATACAAAAGACAATGTGAAAATGTGTGGCAAGAGATACTAATAAGATTGTGTTGAGAGGCATTCATGAGCTACAGGGAGAAGCAGAGTGCTCAGCTGCTTTCCATTCTTTTCACCCAAATCCAGTATCAAATTCACCCAAATCCAGTATCAAAATTGGCCTTGCAGGGCAGCCTGTGGGAGGCTTATCAATGGGCTGTTTCCAGGCTCTGTAATGTACTTGTGCAAGGCCCTTATTCCATGGGAGCAATTCTTGCCCCATAGTCCATTTACATGGTCCCTCCACTGCGAGCAGCATCGTGTTTGCTTACACAGGTGCTGCCCCAGCAGAGGATAAAGAAGCTGGGGCAGAGGCACCAATGCACCACGCTTGGCCTTCCAACTGTGGGTTTGCATGGCTTGTGTCACTCAGTGCAGCCAAGAAAAACTGCCCTCTGCCTTCTTCACAAAGGAAAGCCCATGCAGTCGAGCCCAGCACTGTTTCCCAGTCCCACACCGAGTCTCTCGAAGCAGCCTCCTTTCCTCTCACTGGTGGCAGCTTCCTCGGGCTCTGTGATACGGGGAGCGTTCTGGGGAAGCCCGTGCTGTGGCCATTAGTGCTGTGCTGACAGCAGTCTCAGTGGATAACGAGAAGCCCTTCTGCCTCGCTGCTATTAAACTGCTGCCTTTTCACGAGAGGAATCCTGAATTCTTCCTCAAACCTAAACAAAAAAGTGAGCCTTTTATTCGTTTCATCATTATCTAGGGCTGCCACATTCAAATGATTCTCCAGCAGTCCCTTCATTTCCGAGTGCACACGTCGAGAAGGGATTGGAAGCCTTTTGATTAAGAATAAGAGGTGATGACACTACAACCAGTGCAGGGTTGTCATCATTACCGTGTACCTGCACTTCCACAGAGCTCTCGCTCTGGGTTGCCTCTGATATAAAGCTGCTGTACTCTGTGCCCTAATTGAATGGAACTATTTTATAAACATGCATTCCCTGAATCCCAGAAAAGATCCTTTTAGAGGGGAAGATATGGGGAGGGTGGTGGGGAGGTGGGGAGCTAGATGGGCTCAGTTCCTGACAGACCAATTTTGTCTGTGAGAGAGGTTTCTTTGTTCCCTGTAAAACTGCTTGTAGTCTATGAGCGGATATCATGGGGTTTTTTTTCCCCTACAAGTCAAATGAATGATCTGACCACCCACTTTTAATCCTGTGATTTTCTGCTTTTGGCCTGGATTACAAGTCACCTATGGCCACCTTTAGCATGCAGCAGGCTGCAAGTTTACACAAGACACCTAAGGAAAAACATCCCTTCCTCCCTGGCACCATTTGTTGACTGTTCATGTCTGATAATTTAACTGTCTGACTTAGTCACAGCAATGACCTTTTGGTAGCAACACAGGGAAGAAACCTGCTGTCTACCCACCAGGATGCTCTCATCTGCCTCGTGAGATTGTATCCATGTACACGTCCTAAATCCACACTTATCATGGGACCGACACTCTGCAGATGACTTAAGCATCATCCCTCTTTTCAAGCACTCTGTGCTCATGCTCTGGAATCTCTGCTGGTGATTTACTGTTTTCCAGGTTAACTTTTAAGTGTTGATTTTGACCCATATTCCTGCCCTGGCTATTTCTCTGTTCCTATGTGATGTAGCTGCAGCTGTAGTGGATAGAAGTGCTGTGCCTGCGCCTTGAAGGATGCAGTGGTATGCTGGGCCCCAGTTGGAAAGTGGTCCCCCAGTTGCAGTTCAATAGTTAAACTATTCCTCTGCTATCTGTCTGTTTAAAGGTGAGAGGCTTTTATTAAACAAGCTTTCCCTGGAGCCTAGATTTTAGTAAGAATACTCTAAAACTGCTATGTGAAATTTTATTAATAGACAACAAAATTACAGCCAATTCCCGGTACTATTTCAATAGCTATGTATGAAATTTACTGCATAGGGGATGTTAAGTTAAAAGTGGTCAGAGGAGTTACTTTTATCTTAGCTTACATATAGCATTACATTTACACCTGAACACAGGGTGAATTATCATCCAGAGGAGTTGAGAAGGAATGTCTTTTCTCCAGGAATGGCAATTATATTTGATTAGGTACATGGGAGCTTTTTCCTCTCCTGGCCAAGGAGCTGAGGGCAGTGCTTTGAAGACACCCAGCCTCATGATCAAGGTGTAAAGCATAATGACAAATGTGAAGTTCCTGCAGGGTCAAAGTCAGCTACAATAGTTCAGGGGAGAGGGCATCGGACTGGGACTTAAGAGGCTTGACTTGGCTGCCCTGTTCTTCCACTGGGCTGCAAGACAAATCACTTCCTTTCTGTGCCACAGTTTCCTTATCTGTGAAATGGCGGTAATGAGCCTTTCTTCTTCATTTCTCTTTGTAATCGCTCCAAGAGCTGCAGGTAAAACATGCTACACAAGCACTTGTTATTGCTGTGTTTGATTTGTGGGATTTTTCTGTGTGATATCTTAACGCAAGGAGTTGTTTCAGATTTGCACACATAAGCTCAAGGGCTGTGGTGTTTGTCATCCTGCTGTTAACAGCTCTTCCCTGAAATCATCTGGATGTACAGGCAGTGCTCTGGTTTTGTTTTTGTTTGGATATCTACAGCCTGCAACAGGATTTGTTAGTCAAGCATAGCCCTCCAACAAAAGCACCCAGAGGATGTGCCTTTTCAGGTGCTCTCCTTTGCACAACAAACCCGCTGTCCTTTTGCCTCTGGTCTCTGCTGGTCCCCTGTTGAGAGGCCTCCATGCCTGTGGCCATCAACAGTTTGCCAACATGAGGAGGAGGAGGGGGAGGAGGCAAAAAAATCCCCTTGACATGTGTAGTAACCTAAGCCTCATTCCAAATGTGTTTGCTTAAGCATTGCTAAGAGTTCCCTCCTTCCCGTCCCCATCACTTCTCCCCCCAACCTGTCTTTGTTTCAAGATGGGAAGAGGCTGCTGGAGGCACGGGGTGGGAGGGGCAGTGTGTTTCTGTGGCGGTGCCTGCTGTGATCTGGGCACTCTTTGTTTGACAACGTGTGCGGAGTCTTGGTCACCGTCTCCTCTTGCTAATGAAATACATTGGGATGAAGAGTCCTAATTGTGAGATGATACCCCACTGAGTGTCAGAGCAGGCAGGGTGTGCATGATGCTCTTTAGTTTGGGTCACTGGAAGTGATAGATGCAGGAGGATGG